>NW_025780487.1:0-49006 GCF_021130785.1 Homalodisca vitripennis | reverse complement strand
AAGAATTTAAACACTATGTGAAACTTTTATTGAATGAATGAATTGCCGATTGACAGAAAGTTTTAAACTCAGTGTAATTTGTTAAATTAATTTGCTAGAGCCATCTGAAGGAATACAAGCAGCTTTGGAGCGCGTGTATGAGATTGAGGCGATCGAGTAAAAACCATCAATAACTCACGTTAATGTTGAAAAATGGAAGATGTAAAGAGATATTTTGGGCACTTTTTCTTAATCAACAGGACGCCATTTTCCCTAAAATAGATTCCTTTCTGAGAAGACATTATTTTATTATAAGGAAGGGTGCCTTTTTTCAAAAGTTTTTAAGTGACAACGGATTTTTGTGATGCCCCATTCGAAAGTGGTGCTAATGTTACCACAAACCAGAAGGTTTTATTTTAACTTCCTTTGTTTTCTAGATATCCAAGACCATAATTTAAATAACAGTATACAAAAGTTTTTCTATGCAAATGGAAAATGCTATCAACAGATGTATTAACCAATCGAAGACCATTGTAGTCATCAAGAAAGTTTATAAAAATATTTATTGTCGGTGCAATAACATAAACTCAACTGTGAAAGAGTAAATAAATTATAGTGGAAATACATTTAATCGGTCGTACCGCACTATTTTGGACCGCATTAACATTTCAGTCGTTAAATATTTTTTATCGAGACAAAAAATCAAACTATAACTATGGTACTTGAAAAATCTTACGAGAGAAAGTAAATTAAAAGAGCCGAAAGTAGGCACTTTTTAATCAATGAAGTTGGTATATAGTTTATTGATCGCAGTACTCAACTATGGCACTGGAAATACCTTAGATAGAAAATAAATCTAAACAGACGATAGTTGATACTCTTTGGCCTAATTACGTTTTAGAGACTTATATACGTATATATTTATTCGTACAAAAAACCTTAAATATAAAAAAGTTAAAAATTGATATACGTTTGAATCTCTCAACCAAGGATACTGATATAATATATATATATATATATATAATATATATATATATATATATATAATAATATGTACCTGATATGTGCACTTGTGTTTAAAAACATTGCAGGTCTCCATTGAATTACATTATACATTTTTTTGACTAAGAAACTATAGCCTTCGATTTTGAAAATTCCGAGTGAAGCCGCGGTATCTGCTAATGTCAATATAAAATGATTATGAGTTGGGACAGTTTAAGTTACATGTGATAGTATTTCACATATTTAATCTCTTGTAGATGTATTAAGTTTGTTTACAAGGTTATTTTCTGTGCTATTTTATCGTACCCAAAAGACCAATTTAAAATATTTTCTGACGCTCAGACAATTTGCTCGGATTATCGGGCTAAGTTTTCCCTAATAGAAATAAAACTTCATGCAAAATTTGAAGGTCTGTAAGTCAGTTCAGAAAATTAAAAAGGATTTTTTTACATTTCCTCCAGCAGCAAAAGGAGAGAAACCGTTTCAGTCATAGCCTTCAATGACGCTCAGACAAATTCCGTGCTTGGACATGCACCATCATAAAGAAACATTATTTTGTATAAAGAAATGAAGTTTCATGCAAAATTTAAAATTAGAAAATGACAAGTTTCTCGATATATATCGTTTTGTCATACATTCCCATATTTTATTATCTTATGTCGCATAGTAGTGTTAAAGTAATAATAATTCTGGTGGGCAAAGGAGAGTAATACAACGCCAAAGTGCGCTGAAATAAAATATTGTCATTTGTCCCGAGATCCTCGTTGCTATCAGATTACCCATAAACTAATGTAAAGATATTCACTAACGCTCAGTCCGATTCCATGAAGTGACGTGAACCATCATCAAACTCGGTATTGCTGATATAGAAATGAAGCTTAATGAAAGAAGGAAGTCTGTTGGACAGTTAGTTTTTTGTATATCGTCCGGTCAGACAGATAGACAGACTGTCAGAAATTAAATTTTCCAGCCCTACCAGTGATAGGCTTTGCTAAAGCTCAGCCTATAAAAACAAAAAGTAAATCATGTTAGTCCAGCACTATCATAACAATTAATTACGAAATTTGTTTGAACTTATTTACATTTTTCTATTTGATCGTATCAGTTTAAAACCTACAATATCTAACAACTCTATATAAATGGTCATTTATACACAAATCCGAACTAGTAATGCAGATGTAATCATGGACTAAAACCTTGTCGGGTTACTGAATAATTCAATTAGCCCGACTCACAGAGCTGTTGCTATGTTTAATTAGCTCCCACACATAATTCACCTCTGGTTTTATTGTACCGCTGCTCGGTAATTAACAAGGACAATGGAATTTAATAAAAACTAACATTTTGTTTGTACCGCTCTTTTGTTCTGAATATATTATTGTTTTAGAGTTATTACCAACACAAATACAGCATTTTAAGTTTGAGTATTTTGTTAAAAAGAAAATAAGATGGCGCATTGCATGGGTATTATTACAAAGAACTAACACATCTTATGTCAACTCTAATTAGCTGTCTGGGTGAAAATATTAAACAAAGGTTTTTGTAGCATACAGGCTTAAATGTGTATGTTGGTACATTTCATCTTATTTTTGGTACAGCGTTTAGTCCAGGTAAGTTGGCGACGAAAGAAACCCAAAAAGAATTCTTTGCATCGTTCCAACATTAGAGACGCCTTGGTACAAAATCAAGTGTAATATAAATGAAGAGGTGTTTCTCATTGTCTCGTCAGGTATATAATTGAGTGCACTAAGATGTTTAAACACGGTACCAAGGCACGATGTAGAATCCGAGTTTACTATACATAACATAGCTAATGGTGGGAAGGGTTAGTTCGATCTCTTTGGGCGGACGTGGTCTCCAGATTTCAGGAGGCAGGTCTATGACGGCGTCAGAGTTCGCATCGAATCAACCATTCCATCCATACCATACCCTTCTACCATACTTTACAGTATAATGTATACAGGCTTACATACACTTTTTATAAATTACTTTATGCGAGAAATACCAGTGAAAACAGAAAATCTGAAGAATTATTTAATAAAACCGTGATAGCCGTGATAGTTAAATAGTGCCTGTTTTAGTTCTAAAGTGTGTATGGTATGTTAATTAAGGCGAATCCGTTTAAAGAAGAAGGTTTAGGATGGGTTTTATTGTTTTCTACCTCATTTCATAATACCTAACAGTGTTGCTCTGGTTTAGACCCGGGTTTCTTCTGTTGCGGACGGGCATGTTACCACTGCACCACATAACCTTACTTTTACTATTCAATTATTCTGTAATTGGCCGTTTCTGTTACATAAGCGTTTAAAGGGAATGTGAGAAGGATATTACTAGTAATTAAAAGTACTGATAGACCATAATAATATTTCTGGTTCGATGTTCGAAATACCTATAATGTTGTATATTGTAGGAGTACTCAATGAAGACTAAGCCATAATACCTAGAATGTTGTGTATTGTAGGAGTACTCAATGAAGACTAAGCCATAATACCTAGAATGTTGTGTATTGTAGGAGTACTCAATGAAGACTAAGCCAGAATACCTAGAATGTTGAGTATTGTAGGAGTATTCAATGAAATCGTGTCCTTCACTGATCTCAAACAATTCTTCAATTTTTGACATGACTTGAGTTTAGATTTTCTATTGTATCGTAGGATCTTTCTTATTTTATCAGTTTCATCTTTAGCTGTTGGGAAAATAGGCCAGATTAAGATGTTTATCATTATGACTTTGGTTTAAATACTGCCCATTCTGATGCATAACTTACGTTGTTTAGCAAAACTTGCCTGTTCAGACCGGGTCAAACCGTCCCAGTTGTAAAATTTAGAACCTGAATTTACAGTCTAAGTGCAGTAACAGACTTAATTTTGTTGTACAAATAAGCATAGATCTTTCCTCTGGAAGCTAAAAATATTTAATTTATTTAGGAGGATAAACTGTTTTATTTGTAAATGAATGTTTTCACTGTTTTAATTTCACATCTCACTGATTTAAGTTTAACAAAGTGTTAAAGGCGGTCGGTAAGACCACACTGGTAACCATTCACCTTTGATGAGGACTTCTTATTAGTGAGTCTGTGGATGGCTGTTTATTGAACTTAGAGTCTTTGCATGTACTTACGAGCGGTGGGTGACCCGGTCACGTACCTAAGTGATGTGCACGATGTATCTCGACGTCCAGTAGTACCACATCTACACTGACATTGCTCTGTCATTTTTGTTGAATTAAAAGTAACTGTGGCACTTGTATTTGCCCAACAACTACAGAATCGTCTCTCCAGATTGTGCACCCGCATTCGTCCACGTCTCTCTACTCAACCCATCGCTTCAAGTACGACACACGTGATGCTAAATGTATTTATCAGAATTGATTGGACAATATTCTCCATAATGTGAGATGTCAGGTGGGATTGTGTGGCGTGTGAGTGGGAGAGGGATACACTGAGCGGGCACACAACATGAGGGGGGTGGAGGGGAGGTGTAATGGTTTGTCATCGCTCACTCTGCCACCTCTCTTCCATCACATCCCTTGCATGCAATGACGTTTCCTTCAAACCGTAATTTTAATTTGTGACATAGTAAAGTGTAAGAGAAACAATAAGTCTTCTACAATAACTTTACCACTCACATACTCCCATTCATGGCCCTGGCTATTTTCCACAATATATCTGTAATAAATGTTACCAGTACTTCCTACCTGGTGGAATATGTTCAACTCATAAATTAATAACTAAAATAATAATATCTTTATTTACATGCGATTCTCGGTACAGTTACTGTTTTTGAGAACTATGGAAAGATTTTGAATAGTTATTTATGAAACTGTTGGACTTTGTAATCTTCTAAAGTTGGCATGGAAAAAAGTAACGTTAAGACGTGTCTTCGTTGGAAGCTGATTATTGGCAATGGATAACTGACAGGAGAAGACTTTGCCTAAGAGTGTTTTATGTTATAAAAGCGGTTCTAATATTATATTTTCTACCTTATCTTCTAATTTTCTGCGATAATCGCGGCATATAAGGTATCGATACGGACGTAAATTTTGTTTCGTTTTATAGTCTGACTCATGAATATTTATATTGTTTCCTTTGTACTTATCTTCGACAGAATGAGGGTACACATATTTTGTAAAAGATCCGGTTCAACGTATTTTTTTACCCTTTTTTCTGAGCTCAAACTCTTTTCTCTGCCACAAAATAGATATACCACTCCTTCTTTAATAGATTATTGATGATTTGATTGAAATTTTAGATATTGGCCCTAAATTATTTTGTTACGATAGACACACATATCGTACTTATACACACGTATATCTCGCTAAACACATATCCAAAAAGAGTGATTTTGTTCTGGAATTCTATATCCATGGCAAAGTGAATGGAGGAAGAAATGCTGTTTATGTGGTACAAAAATCAGTTAATTTCAATGATTTCATGAGGAAAAGTGTCATCCACGTAACTCCACCAGATCTTCCGTTTCAACTGAGTTGAAACCAGGGCTTTATATCCTGAACTTCTTCCATAAAGACATTGGTGAATATGAGCTATAAAAGAGATCCTATCGCCAAACCATAATCTTGACGATAAATATTTTAACCTTTATTTCAAAGCATTGAGTGCATAGTTCTAACAGTTCCATAAATAATTGGGTGACAAATTTTGTTCTCTCATTTAATTTTTAATCTTCTTCTAACCGAAATTCATGATCTTGAGTGTTTCTGGAAGTGGTAAAATTAGTGAATAAAACATTCAACGCCAAAGCTAACCAGCCTATCGGTTTCTGTAAGCTTTAATTCTCAACGAAGTATTTGAAATGTTTAATAAAAAAGATAATTTTACTTGTAAGTGATGTCAGTGTGGTCAAGGGGACTTTAGATATTTCCATACATGGCGAAATCTGGGAACTAATTATTGATAGGAGAGGGTTGCGAGGTTTGTGGATTTTAGGAAGACCATACGTGTGTGGGACTTTGGAATGATGAGGATTTTGATGAGGAGAATAGTGAATTACTAATGTGTTAAGTTAGTTATTCACTTGAGGAAGTGATCAGATTGTAGATCTCGAAAACCTATTATCAACCTATTTTAAACCTTCAATGGTCAATAACAAACTTTAAACTATTTAAGTGACGAGTAAGACAGGTAGTGTTTTCTTATAAAGCAAGCTGCCTTCCAAACATCTTGTTGATGGAGTTGAATGTAATGTGTGCCTTAAAATGAAATAAAACCTGCGTACAAGATTATCGTAAAGTCAGCCGTCAGTCTTTAAAATAAAAAATAAAATTATTGTCATTTAATGATAAACATATTATTATAATTATATTATGTTTGTAATTAAATTAACTTTCGGGGTAGTTGTCTCCAGAACTAAGGTCCAACAGAAGGTACGTCAACTGCTATAGGTGAATTATTGAAATTACATCTGAACATTTTATTCATAACGATACTACCACAACACACTTCTGGTGCATTATAACAGTTTCCAGCACTGTACATTATCGTTTTATATATATATATATATATATATATATATATATATATATATATATTTCTTGTGTTCGTGTGTATGTGACTGAACTCCACCTAAACGAATGGACCGATTTTGATGAAAGTTTGTGTGTGTTGCAGGGGATTCGAGAATGGTTCAGATTCACAATTTGGTCCAATTTAAATAGTTTATTTAATACATTTTTAATTATAAATTCTTGTTGATGTTGGAGTGTTTTATAATGGATCAGACAGACTGCGCTACGATACGTAATACAAAGTGAACTGATACTTAACAGCTATTAATACTTTCAGCTGAAGTTAATCAAAGAGGGAGAAACATTTGTTTACATTTTAAATTTAGAAAATTGTTATTTTAAAGTGCTCGATCAGTAGTGTAATGCAGGTTGCATAGAAGACGTCATCGTCTAATTTTAAATTTAGATTGCACCAATGATCAATAAACTATCTAATGCAATGAAAATACAATTAAACGCTATTATGAAAACAACCTCATGGTACAAATCCGTGAATGTTTGCACGTAAGGTAATTGAATTTGGTTAGATCGAAGGTAAATGAAAAGAGCCGAAAGAAGACGCTTTATGATCGAAATTGGTTTTCGTTGATACATTTTATTGAAGGCACACTTCTCAATAATTACTGGAAATATCTTAGACAGAAAATTAATTTTAACAGACCGAATTTGATTCTTTATAACGTAATTAGTTTATCGAGATTCATCCATGTAAATTTATTGTTCTGAATAACTTATCAACACCTAGCAAAAACCACGAAATATAGAGGCAGGAAATATGGAACATACCTTCATAATGCGCCCAAGAGGCTTACAAATTAACGAATATCAATTATCTCAGCAATGTTTAGAATGTGGCAGAAAAAGAATACGTGAATATAGTGTACTGTTTTTCAACGGGAAATTGCGTGCGAAGCCGCGGGAAACTGCTAGTATATATGTAAAATATTCAGAATGTTATTTAGTTATTATTCTTGTACTTTACGAAAATATATTGGATTTAATCAAATTTAAAACACAGTGTAAGATTTTTATTAGTAAAATAGGCTAACACTACCATTACCAAACTGCATGGTCCTTTATCATAACTTGAAGATTATACTGATTGTAGAGTTATAAACCGCCTATTTCACTGGTTTGTGTAAAAATATTTAAGAATGATTCATAGTTATTGTGTACCAGTAATACAAGGTATGAGTACGCTACCTCACGTGTGGCGTACATGCTTCTCTGATACTGGATCTAAAATTATGCTTTATAATTGTGTTTCTTTAACTAATTAACTCACCGCTCGTCTAGCAACAGATAACAGATGATGTTATATGTGTTGGAGTAATTAGGCTACAAGAATTGAAATAATGAAATTTCCATTGAGATAGTGTGGGCAAAAAAAACGCAAGACTATCTAAAAGCAAAGTATACGCAGATTTGTAACATTTAATTTTCTCTGCATTATTTTTAATTTATGTAACTTGTTAAAATATCATATGATTATATTCACTTTATTTACATCTTTATTTGTTCTGATATTTTAGCTTTGCCATCACTGTTAACCATAAGACCAATGTAAAAATGTTCGCTAACGCTCAGTTAAATCCTATGAAGTAACATGTAATATCATCGAATTAAGTGGTGTCCTATAGAAATATAGGGAATGATATGTTACTAAATAATTCCCTAATTAAGAAATTAAAGATATGTAATTAGTCAAAATAATAGTATTGTATTTACAGAGAGAAGATGATAACTAACTTTATAATAATGACCAAAACAAAACAGGTGGTCTATATCTTTTACAATACTAAAATAAATTATATTTTTAAATCAGCTGACCAGCTGACACTACATGAGCCCCCTAGGGAGACTGGAAGTCAGGGAGCAAGCCGTAAACGCACATTGCGACCAAATCTGGTAGCGCACTCTGGTGTTGCGTTGTCCGGGTCTGCAGCAGGTGTACCGATGCTGGGTGCCGGTGTGTGGGCGCTTCTTGGTTAAGGCTGTGGGGAAGGGTCAGGTAGAATGTAAGCAGGTTTCACTCTGTCAATGCTTACTTTAGAGCTTCTATCTGCGATCTGGATGGTCATAGTTTTGTCGTCACGGCTGAGCACTTTGTGAGGTCCGCTGTAGGGAGGTTGCAGGGCTCGACGCACAGTATCGTCACGTAAGACAACATGAGTGCATGTTGATAATTCCTGGAAGACAAATGTCTGAGGTTTGCTGTGAGCTGAGCCAGAGACAGGTTGAAGGCGAGATGTTTGACGTTGCAGCCTGACAACAAGGTCAGAGATGTCTTCACTGCGTCCCAACCCCGGAGGGCTGGCAAGGAGTGATCCAGGTAGACGTAAGGGTTCTCCGTATACTAGTTCAGCAGAGGTCGTTGTTAAATCTTCTCTGTATACGTTTCGGATACCAAGCAGAACTAGAGGGAGGGCTTGGAGCCAGCTTGATTCCGGGTGACAGATGATGGCCGCTTTTAGATGACGGTGAAAACGTTCGACCATACCATTGGCTTGTGGGTGATAACTGGTGGTCCGTAGACGTTCAATCCCAAATGTAGAGGTGAGACGTTTGAAAAGTCCAGATTCGAATTGACGACTTTGATCCGTTGTGATACGTTCTGGGCATCCAAAACGGGATATCCAACAGTTCACCAAAGCTTCGGCGACTTCCTCAGCAGTGATTTGCTGAAGTGGGTGAACTTCTGGCCATCTGGTAAACCTGTCAATAACGGTCAAACAGTATCGGTACGGGCCAGCTGGTGGGAGTTGTCCAATTATGTCTACATGAATGTGACGAAAACGAGCAGATGGTGGATTGACTGTTCCAAGTGGACTGTGAACGTGGCGTGAAACTTTGGCACGTTGGCAGAGCTGACAAGTTTGGGCCCAAGTGCGGCAATCTCGCTGAATATTAGGCCAAACAAAACGTTGAGATATGAGGCGAGCTGAAGCTTTTATGCCGGGATGACTTAAGTTGTGTAGAGAGTCAAAAACCAGTCGTCTGAGAGGAGCAGGTACAAATGGTCGGAGTGAAGGATTAGAAGTGTCACAGAAGAGGTCAACGTTTGAACCAGGGACTGTGATTCTCTTGAGCTTCAATGCTGTGTCACGGTTCAAAAGATCTTGAAGTTCAGTGTCCTCTCGTTGAGCCTGTGAAAGAGTACAGTGGTCGACAGTTGTGATTCCTGAAATGGCATCGACACTTGAGAAAGTATCGGCAACGATGTTTGCAGATCCAGATATGTGCTGAATGTCAGTAGTGAATTGGGCAATAAATGATAGTTGATTGACTTGAACAGGAGGAAGTTTATCCTTTCTCTGTTGGAAAGCAAATGTCAATGGTTTATGATCAGTGAATATAGTACAACGTTGAGCTTCTAAAATGTGTCTAAAATGATGTACTGATGAGTAGACGGCATAGAGTTCACGGTAGTAGGCGGGCCACTCTATTTGTCTTGCAGTAAGCTTTTGAGAAAAGAAAGCAAGTGGTTGCCATTCATTCTTGACGAGTTGTTGAAGGCATGCCCCAACAGATGAGGTGCTGGCGTCAGTGAAAAGTCCGAGTGGAGCGTTTGGGTCAGGGTGATTGAGCAGAGTTGCTTGAGAGAGATTCTCCTTGCAATTGATGAAGGCCTGTTCTAACTCGGTGGTCCAGGTTATCTTCTGATTTCATTTGAGGCCTGCAAGAGCAGAGTGAAGTGGTGCTTGGTGTTGAGATGCAGAAGGAATGAATCTTCTATAAAAATTAATCATGCCCAGAAAACGACGTAGTTCTTTGGCAGTTTCCGGGCGAGCGAAGTTCTGAAGAGCGGTGATACGATCGGGAAGAGGTCTAGTACCACTGGCAGATACTTCGTAGCCTAGAAAGGTAACTATTGGAAATCCAAGGACACATTTGTTAGCATTGACAAGGATTCCATAGTCTGTGAGTCTTTGAAAAAGGATACGGAGGTGATCTTGATGTTGTTCGGATGTTTGTGAGAAAATAAGTATGTCATCAATGTATGGGAAACAAAAATCAAGTCCTGAAACCAAATTCCAAATTCCAAATCTATATAGCTAGTCCTGCGGACAGACGTGCAATTATACAGAACAAAAATGTTACATCCACAGAGAAATTGTGATAGCCTTCAGAGTGACTGGCTTCAATGACGCGCAGCCAAATTCCATTACTGGACGCGCACCATCGTAGAACTCATTTTTGTAGAAATATTGACATCTTTTCCCACATGATATATTCACACTTTTATTAAGTAAGTTTAGGTATAGTAGTGCTGTAGTGTTCAAATAAAAGTTCCGGTTAGCTAGCGAAATTTCTACAACATAAGAGTGTATTGAAGTCAAATATACATGTACATTGTTTTTAGAAACAAAACTCTCAGTTATTGACTAATTTCGTTGTTTTTAATGCTAGCGTACAAGTAAGCTCAGAGAAGATCAACATCAACTCCCGAGATTTCCAACTTTCATCTCATCAGACTGAAGTTATAGCTTCATCCGAGTATTCTGTTCTGTTATACAATATGTTAAGTTCTGACAGTCCAGTGTCTTACAATAGAAATACATTTAGCACATGTTTCCAGAATTTAATAGGTTTCATGTGTATAGGATATCCTCGAGCCCGAGGCATCATAAAGGTCTTTGTTCTGACGTACACTCTTCAGATCTAACAGGCTTTAGTTTGTTTACGTAAATTAAATATTTTCTTAAAGAATTATTTTGACACGACCAAATAATACAACTTTTTACGTAGTTATTCCATTATCACTTTATTGAAGAATATTGATTATAGTTTATTGCGAGCAATAAGGAAATGAGTCCACATGGTACAGCAGCGTATGCACAGACACGAGTTCAAACTTTACTAATGCCGAGTTGTTCATTAAATCATGAGCTTATTACAAAGGTAAAGAAGTAACTATCTTTTAAACTTTCATTGAGTATAAATGAGAGCGAAAGTTAATTTAAAAACCATCAACACTTACTGATTAAAAACCAGAAAATAACTATAGTTATATATAGTTATTGTCTGAAAGACAATGGAAGTTATGTTATGTCAAGTAGCGGAACATAAGTCAAATGTACTCTGAGGTCTGATCGGAAGTATGTATTTCATAGCGAGAAATTAAAAAGCACATTTATCAGACATTTAGTTAACATTTCTTTGTGTTATTTCTGATCATCATAATGAAGACTTCCCTAATGTCGTCAACAGTTTATGTTTTTAAGTAATAATACGCTGTATGAAAATATATAATATAAATATTTATAAATGAAAACACAGTGAACAAAAATGAACACAATAATCTGCATGTGTTTTTTTCTATCTGTGTGCGATTTTGAGAGTATATCCATCGGAAGTTTTTGCCCTTTATGTGGAGGTTAATGAGAAGCCGAGGCATTTGTAATCAAGGGCGTTTTACTGAATGATAATTCAAAAATTGCACTTGGGATTTTTCACTATAACTCATAGTATGTACTGTATGTAATAAGGGCCAGAAATGAACCCCCTTTGACCGAAGTAGCCTTCTCAGATATAATCCTATGTTCAATTTTCTTAATATTGAGATAGCAAGGCCAACTCAGTTTACAGGAGTGCACAGCTCAAAACAGGAAATAGTTTGTAGAATTAAACTTCGCAAAGCCTTTTATAGGAATAATAAGTGTGCTCATGATAAAGATAGTTATGGAAAGATAGTGGATAAAGATAGTGATAAAGATTCAGTCCAGCTCTAGTAGCCGAGCAGATAAGACGCTCCGTTATCGCTCCGTTCAAGGTCGCGCGCCTCGTGCAGAATACTTCCTGTTTCTAACACTAAACTTAATAGTTATTTTGTACTTTTTGGATTAATTTGAAGTATGGCAATCTGTGTCGTCTGCAAGGTTGAGTGCGTTGACGGTAGTGAGTTTAGTTGAAATGTGTTGGTGGCTGTGGTCGTACGGTGCATGGAAGCTGCGTGAAGAGTGACGGACAGAAGCAGTTACGGTCGAAAAAAAGACTGGAAATGTTCTGAGTGTAAGAATACGTCCGGAAACAGCAACTCGCAATCCACACCTGTGTCGGCAACTGCAGTAACAAAGGAATTTTTTGCTAGTGAATTGGAAAGTTTTAAAAGAGAAATATTTGAAGAGTTCAAACTGTTTAGAAATGAGATGCTTGAACTCGCTAAATCAACGCAGTTTGTATCAGATAAACTCGATGCATCCAACTCGCTTATGGAAGAGCTTAGAACTCATTTTGTTGAGCTGAAGAAAGAAAATGCAGAACTGCGACTAAAAAATGAAATCCTAAGTCAAGAGGTGTCAGAGATTCGTGAGAAAATGCGTGCCTTAGAACAGTATTCTCGGCGAAACAACCTGGAGATCAGCGGCATTCCTGTAACAGCTAAGGAAGAAGTCAGCGAGGTGGTTAAGGACGTGGGAACAGCGCTGGGGGTGGATGTGCAAGATAGCGACATTGCTGCCGCACATCGCGTTCCGTCCTACAAGAAGGATAGGGAACCCTCACTTATAGTACAGTTCAACAACCGCGCTGTACGAGACCTCTGGATTTCTAAATACAGAACTATAAAGAATCTGTCAGCCCAGAATATCAACAAGGAGTTTCCTGCCCGCAGAGTCTTCATAAACGATCATCTATCACCGGAGAACAAGCAGTTTCTGACCAGGATCAAGCAGAAATGTCGGGACATCGGTTACACTTTCGCCTGGAGTCGGGATGGCAAGTTCTTCGTCAGGAAGGGGGAGGGAGACAGGATACAACGGATCGACTCCTACGCTGACATCGAGAAGCTGAAGTAATGTTGCCGAACATTGAAAGTAAGAAAGTACATATATCTGCATAATTAGTATAAATTTGATTGAGAAATATAGTAAATTATTTTTGTTTACCTAGTATGTTATTTATTTATTGAATGTTATTATTTATTGAATGTTATTTATTTATTGAATGTTATTTATTTATTGTAGTTTATTTTAGTTATCTATTTATGTTGGTTACAGTATTTATTGTCTGTTATTGCTTTATATATATTTTAATATGTTGTATAATCCAGTTAGTTTAGTTTTTTAGATGGCTAATATGGATCCAATCTTAAACACAAACAATGATCCTAGCAACGTAGTCAGCTTTTTCGGTGATCGAAGTTGTCAAATTAATTTCATTCATGCAAATATAAGGAGTTTGCGGAAAAACTTTAACTCATTTCTTTTAGAATTATATTTGATAAATAGTAAAATACACTTCATAGTTCTTAGTGAAATTTGGGTTAATAGTGACGAAATTCATTCTTACGAGATCCCTGGTTACAATATGTTCTATTGTTGCAATGATACATACAGAGCTGGAGGTATTGTTTGCTATGTAACCGAAAATGTAAAGGTTTCGCAACTTGAAATAAATTTCAATAGTGTAGACTCGGTGTTGGTTAATGTAAAATTAAATGATTTATATTTTAATTTATTCTGCATTTACAGACTTCATAATTATTCTGAAAAAAACTTTTTGGATGAATTAAGCAATTTTTTACCTCAACTATCGCATTATACAATTATAATTGGTGATGTGAATATCAATATTCTTGAGCATAACCAAATTACTCAGAATTATTTAAGCCTTCTTACTAGTCACGGTTTTAAACAGTTTATTAATAAACCAACCCGAATTACAGAAATATCAAAAACTTGCATTGACCACATTTTTATAAGGCATAGACTGTTGAACATATTTCAAAGTGCAGTTCTGGACACATGTTTAACAGACCACTGCTTACTAGGCTTGAAAATGGATCAGTATTGTAAATTAAAAACACCTGAGATCTCTAAAGAGCGCTTTGTTATAGATTATGTATTGTTAAAACGCAAATTGCAAAATACTGACTGGAATTGTTGTTATAGTTTGGTAGATGTAAACACTTGTTTTAATATGTTTCATAGTATTTTAAGTGAAACTGTTGGTAGTTGTAAGATTAGGGCTAGTGTAAAAACTCAGTTAGACAAAGCAAGGTCTATAAGTCCTTGGATTAATGAAAAACTATTAAATAAATTTAAGAGAAGAAAACAACTTTATAAAATTTACAATAAAAGGCCTTACGATCGTTTGTTTAAAAACTATTTTCAGAAGTTTTGTATTGAATTAGCTAATGAAATAGATAACGCTAAAAATCGATATTACGCTAAACAAATTGAAAACTGTAATGGCGATATTTCAAGGCAGTGGAAGGTAATAAACCAGTTAAGTGGTGACCATGCGAAAGTAGGTGTTAGTGAAATAGAATTAGATAACGGGCTAACTGTTTCAGACCCACAAACAGTTGCAGAAGAGATAAACAAATACTTTATCTCGGTACATTCCTGTGTTGACCTTCACGACAGTGCAGTCCCTACTTTAAATTTAGAGCAAAGTTGTGATTCTTTTTTTATTACGCCAACAACCCCCAACGAAATTGTAAATATAATAAATCATATTAAAAATAAGAAATCCTCTGGTTTTGACAGTTTTAATTCCTTTTTAATAAAAAACATCGCGGAAGTTATTTCTCCGGTATTGTCTTACATTATAAATCTAAGTTTTTCGGAGGGAGTTTTTCCCGAAATTTTAAAAAGCAGTGTTGTTGTTCCTATTTTCAAAAAAAGCTTTAGTAAAAAATTAGATAATCTAAGACCTATCAGCTTGTTGTCAGTTTTCTCCAAAATAATCGAAAAACTTATGAAAAATCGGCTCATAAATTATCTTGATAATAAAAATTATTTTAGCAGTAGACAGTACGGTTTTAGGAAAGGGAAGTCCACCGAGGATGCTCTTGTTGAGGTTACGGACTACATTTACACAAACCTTAATGAAGGAAACAAGTCCACCGGTTTATTTATAGATTTCAAAAAAGCATTTGACTTGGTTAATTACAAAATACTATTACTGAAACTAGATGCACTGGGAGTAAGAGGAATAGCCCTAAATTGGTTTAATAGTTTTCTACAGGGCAGAACCCAACAAGTACAAATTAAAAATAGTTTTAGTTCACACCTTTCTGTGAAATCAGGTGTGCCGCAAGGCTCTGTCCTGTCGGCTACTCTGTTTTTGATTTTTATTAATGACCTTTTAGAGTCTGATTTTAATGGCATCCCTAGCGCGTTCGCGGACGATATTGCTCTGTTTTATTCTGAAAAAAATATTTTACCGCTCTGGAGACAAATAACAGAAGACCTGGCAATTTTAAGAATCTGGTGCGATAGTAATAAAATGGAAATAAATGTTAACAAAACTAAATATATAAATTTTGATTTTAGAAGTTTTCATTTCCAATCTGAATTGAAGTACCATATCCTAAACTGTCCTCAAACTAATTATTGTAACTGTCTAAGTATAGGGAGAGTAGACAGCTTCAAATATCTTGGAGTATTTTTAGATACAAAACTAACGTGGGAAAATCACATTAATTATTTGTATAAAAAATTAAAATCATCATTACGAAAATTTTATTTTTTAAAAAATATTTGTGGTGAAAAGCTGTTGAGAACACTATATTTTGCACTAGTTGACTCTAGGCTGCAGTATGCAATACAATGCTGGGGAGGAACTTTTAAATATAAAATAAAAAAAATACGTGTTATTCAGAACCATTTTTTAAGAATAATTTTACAAAAACGGAAGCGTGAAAGTTCTTTTCCCCTATACTGTCAGCTAAGATTATTACCTTTACAACATCTTTTTGTATTTAAGGTGCTAAGGCTCTTCTATTTAAGAAGTGGTAATACAGGCACAATCCATTTAATGTATAGAACGAGAAACTTAGTACAAAACTTTTTTAGAACGCCTAAAGTAAAGAAATCGTTGTTTAGACATTCTTTTAAATATGTTGGGCCGAAATACTTTAATCAACTGCCTTCTGAAGTTAAAGACTGTAGCACAGTAAAATTGTTTAGTATTAAGTTGAAAAAATGGTTATTTGAAAATAGTAATATCAGTTTCTTAAACAATACTCTTGTATAATTATTCATTGTATGTTGGCTTATTTATTGGTTTTCTCGGCTTTATATTTATTTTGTTAAACTGTAAATAGTATGTGTATTTATTTATTACCTCATTATTATATTATTTATTGGTATATGTGTATTATATTTATTTCTATATTTGTCGCTATTAAAAATTTTGTTTCCTTAATATAGTAACACGACTAAGTTTTAATATCTAATCATTCGAAAGTACATTAGTCAAATAAGGCAATTTGTATTGATAAGATTAAGTACAGTGATTAGCAGGCGGCACGGAGTGAGCAGTCTATAAAGAAGAGTTTGGACTCTCGCTAATAAACATTATTTTTCTATTATTGCGCTGCCACACTACTGGATGAAGTGGCAGTGTATATTCCTAGAATGTAGATTGTTGTCGAACTGTATTTTTGTGGAGGAATAAACTCATTATTTCATTATTTCATTATTTCATTTCATTATTTCATTAAGATAGAAAATAAATTTTTTTAAGGTAAAAAACCTGTTACATAAACATCCTAGCCTAGTATAATAAATAAAAATTTAGTTATAGTTTCATTGCATATTTAGATATTTTGTTTAACAGTACATACAGTTGATAAATACTCATCCTAATAGTAAAATCAAATCGCATGGTAAATACGAAAACCTCCGAACAGAAACCTCTGTTTATCGAAAACCAGTACACGTACGAAACCGGAAAATTAATTTCCGCTTCTACACTAGTTGAGTCTGTAATCCTATTACATGTTTGGGCCATTCACGGCTGGAGTTAACATTTACACCAGCATCGTGGACTGGGTTAACTCGTGGATTAACCGTACATAGTCTATGGCAGAGTTAAAATTGCTTCTGAAAGAATACGTTATAGCTGACATTCATTTGTATAATTGTGATTGATTACTGCGGATTGTGGGGCTTGCCCGTTATAGATGCTTGCCCCTTCAATAACTGAAAAGTAAGCGGATATTTAGCCAACTGGCCTTATTCGATGACTTTCTGGAATATTTACTGAAGGCTTTAATGGGCTGGCTTGGCCAAAGATTTTCTCGAAATACCCAAGGTGCCGAATAGAGTGTTCTGTTGAAAAGAATGTTTGTGCTTCAGAAACGTGCGTTTAGGTTGATAGCTGGACTCAGGAGAGGAAGTTCACGTAGAAAAGTATTTTCGGATTTAAGTATAATGAAACTTACTGCTTTGTACATTTATGAAACCATTGTTATTTTCCAAATTCAAATGAAAAAATACATTAACAGGTAATGAAGCACAACATTACTAGAGCTTGCATTAATTTACGACAGACTCCTCATCGTTCAGCTTAAGCTGGCAATTTACCGCACAATGCTGGGTGAGGTTCTTCTCTTGTTTACCCCAAAAAATGAACCTATAGAAACAAGATTTAAAAGTCAACTGAAAAAGTTCTTGATCAGTGAGGAGTTTTACTCGGTTGGGGAGTTCTTTGACACTAGTTAAGAGATTCTGCGTGTTTTTATTGTTGTCTGGATTCTTTTGTTGCTTTATTCCATTATGTGTTAACTCGTCTGTAATTGTGATTTTATATTTGACTTAAGATCTTTTAAAATCTGTTTATTTTAAAACGTTTTAGATAATTTAAGAATTTTGAAATTTGTCAAGTTTAAGTTTAGTTTTAGTACAATATTGTTGTGTGTAACACATATTGATATATATATATATATATATATATATATATTTGTACCATTCACTTTGTCATACACAATTATGTGTTAGTACGACAGTAAAGTAAAGTAAAGATAGTCTGTACTTGTTGGCATTGTGATTGCGTGAGGGGTGAAGAACTGATAAGCTTGTTTCAAAAGTATCAAATATTTTAGTTAAAACAAAGCACATCAAAAGTTTATGTTTCTATAAATCTATAGGGAAAGTACATTTGAATCAATATCGTCTGAGTTTAACGGTTCTCACTACTTCGGAATATTGCCAACCCAATGTAATTCCCGAAATATCCTACGCTCGCTGTGGAGAACCATCTTCTTCATTGAAGAAGATGAACAGCGAAGCATGTCTGCACGGGTGACCAATCATTGACAGAGCAATTTCAATTAGAAATTTATTAACTGAAGCCGAAATATTTCACAAATGTTTAATTGTGTTAAAAAGCTTAGATGTGAGGTTAGTTTTATTCAACATTCTTGTTCCGGCTTTTAACACAGAAGAAGGGATTTTGCTGAAAGTGGGCTTAAATCGGATATTGCATCCTGTGATGAGCGAGATGAATGTTATCACGATTTTATATCTTGTGAGAAAAAAATGAAAATGCTGAGAAAAAATCCACATTCGGTAGTTGTAGAGCAAAGCCTAACGACTTAAAAATCTTGAACAAATAATTGGTTATTTGTAATACTGATACTGCACAGCATCCATTTGCCAATAAGGGAAAATACATTACACAAAATACAAGTTTACAGGCTTAACTTAGTTTGGATCTATTATGTTTTTAATGGTGACGAGCACTGTCGATCTATAATTTTGCATATACAGTATATTTAAATTATATTTCTATAACGATATTACAGGACAATATCTAATTCAAGGTTTATATTTTTATAACTTACGCATCATAGGAATGGTATCATGGCCATTCAATTAGTCATATATTTAAAACGTGCGTATAGCCACGAATAGAACTGCCTAAAGGTTGGGACACACATATCCGCACCGCGCCCGACACGTGAGTCGGCCGATTGTTGGCCGTAATACGGTGAAAAAATTGCAGCGCAGTATTCAACCTGCAAGTCCACACATGTCCGCACCGACACCAGACCGTCGTGGCCGCACCGTGCCCGCACCGTCACCGATATGTGGAGTTTGAATTTTGACGGGCACGGTGCGGTCTACGAGCGGCATCATATGTTGTTTACTGTTGCGTTCTTCTTTTTAAAACTATTTAAGTAGTCTACACGTTATATTTTATTGAATTATTTAGTATAGGCCTACTACCTCTACATCCTGTGTTCGCGTACAAAATCATATTTATTGATAAAATTATTACATTTTCTTTCCTTAGAGTAAACTAGTCATACTATCTTATTGTGCATATTTTCTTATTAAAACAAATTTGAAAACCATGTTGTACATTAAGTGATTTTAAAACAACTAAATTCTAATTATGAAAAATCTATAAACATTTTTTCATTGATTAAAAAATGACAAGAATGTATTTATTTGAGCAAAAATATATTTTTCTTTGATGTATTGAAGTTACTTGATAAATTTATTCCGGTATTTTGTAAGAGTCATTTAGAATGTTTCTACGACATTTTTATTTTTTTATTTCTTCACTTTAATAAAGTAAAAATAAGAATATTTTATTTACAATAAGATTTTCAAGCAAGAAAATCCCATGTTTAAAATAAATATAATAATAATAATTAATAAATCATTTATTTCCCCATAATAACAAACTGAATATTATAAATAAATATTATTACCAGTGCTTTAATAATAAATAATACTATGACATAACCGTATTTAAAAATAGCAGTAAATAACAAATACAAAAAATGTTTCTACTTACTTTATTTCTAATTTATGTACTTAGGAGTAATAAAAATATAAAAAAGTAGGTTACATCCTTTTAGATTTTTCTTTTTTTTAAACTAATAATTAGGCCAATAGATTTACAAAATAAGGGAAATTTAGGTACCCCATAAGAGGCTGTGCCTGTGTTGGGGATACTATATACAAAAAGGGTAAAAAATAAAAATAGCGGAATCGAGCAAGAATGAAATGATAAAAATATGAGTTATTGTAGCTTATGTAGTAAATAATATATACTCTTACGTTTCAAAGTTTAAATTTGGTATATAACTAGTGTGCTGTATTAAACAAAAAGGATTTATGCATTGATTTACAATTCAAATATTAGGCTTTACACATGTAACATTAAATTATTATATTATAAATAATTATTTTATAATGCTATAACGTGTCTATTTAAATATTATTATAATTTAGCAGACAAGACTAACCATGATTAATTTATTATCTTAAAACATATACTCAATATCATTTTGAACGATCATCCACACTCTAAGTTTTTTAGAAAATATATTTATGTTTCTACTATTTTTGACTAATTCTGGCAATAAATTATTTGTCCTCGGAGCTATAAAAGAAAAAAAATTTGTTAAAATGTGTTTTTTGTATGTTTTTCCAGTATATACTTTACAAATATTTAGTATTTTTTACAAATTATTATAAACGGGCTTGCAACAAGGCAAACTCTCTGGCCTCACACTATAGCTCTTGGGTTTAATACAAAAAACACCAAATATACTGTTTATAGTGTATTTGACCGAAATTCACTGCAATGAAACACAATGAACAAGAATTATAGGGATAAAACATGTAACCAAGATAATGATATTTACAAATTTTACATACTAGCTGATTGTACAAAGCTTTAATGTAGCATTGCCCCAATGTTTCATTCATCACAGCGATTAATAAACATAACAACAATGAAATTAACAATTATTTCAAGCAATATTTAATCTTCCGAATATTTTTTAAGTATCTGTCCCTTCGAATTCAAAAGAAACATGCTCTAGTACAAACAGTGAGATTGTTGCGCTCGGACTGCATACGGACTGTGTGGTGGTCTCACGGTAACCGAGCCGAGCCCGCACCGACAATCGGCCGACTCACGTGTCGGGCGCGGTGCGGATATGTGTGTCCCAACTTAAAGCGGTTCTTTACTGAACTGCAAGTCGTTGAATTAATGGGGCGCAACCGAGAGGTAACGTCCATTAGAGATAAACTGCCCCATTAGGGCGTTCCGTGTCTGGCTAAAGTACACGTGGTTTACTAGCAGGTTTTAACTGGCCTCAGTAAAGAGGGGATTATTTAGTTTGGAACACAATTACAAATACTTAGTACTGTAACTCTTAATAAATAAGTGTATAAAATTGTGCAATGTAAATTATCTTCGCTACTATGTTTTAATGAGACACTTTTTATCTCAAACACAATATATAATTTGTTAGGATTTGAGTTGCAAATATTGTAGGGAAATGCAATTGATCAGATATTGCAAGAGGAATCACACTAGACAGATTGCAGAGCGTAGTTTCCGCTTCCGGTTATTCTCGGAATATCAAGCTGGTTGTTTCACTTCCCGTGAATTGTCTCTCTCCCATTACAGCAATATTTCAATTCGTAAGCAAGAACATACGTCACTTGTAACATTGTTTATCTAGAATTTAACTTTATTAAACTGGCTCTCCTAAATTACATATTTGCTTACAAAAATATTTCAGAGGAGTATTGTAAAACGTAGCTTTTAAAACAAGAATTAAATTATTCATTTCAGAGGAAAGCGTCACTTCTTTATACATTTCTGACATCAAAGATTTGCTCTGAAGATCTCAGGTTTTTGCATATTTAACTCAGGATTTAAAAAAAGGTAGCGAATTTAAGTGAATGTCGTATATTTCTCCTGTGTCGTTTGTGTCAATAAATTCAATTTGTACACTTAAATATTTTAAAGTAATCATTGTAATCGTATTTTTAAGATACCAGTTCACATTATTCATAGTGCAGCGTCTGGAATCTGATATTGACACAAAGTTGACTGCTAGAAAATTATGTTCTTCTGAAGAGGTCGAAAAAATCAACGTATAGTAACCTATCATGGATTACACTATTTGAACTTTTCTCGTCACCGAATTTGATTGCATCTCTTGGAGCTAAACTCAAAATTCAAATTGAATTAATCCTTCCTACCAAAGCTAAGGCTTCTGAAATGTTATTCCGAAACTTAAAAAATATTTAGAGCCGTTCCATTTTATTATACTTCTTCAATTGTAATAGATTTATAAACATTCTTATGGTGTCTTCTTACTAATTGGTAAGTATGGTGGAAGAGTAAGCTTTAATAAAATATTGCCATGGCAACTCGAGGAGAACCATTAGTTTTGCTTTGAACATGAATAATCACATAAATAACATAGGAAATAGTTGAGAATTAAAATAAAACTGTTGTTTCTATTTGCCTAATTAAAAACCCATGCACCATATAAATGATATATAATTAGTTTATAATTTTTATTTTGGTAACATAATAGGAGTATTTTCCTCATTTCAATTGGTGTTAAATTATAAATATCTACTTTATATTTAAAAATATACTTAATTATTGTTGTACTATTTATATTGATAACTTCAGAAATAAAACGTGTAATACTATTCACTAACGAATGAATTGAGCCATGGACTTGACATTTTCCAGAGGCTTTTCTTAACCTAACTACCCGCAGGGTACCTCGAGAACGATTTCGTCTGTAGACTTCATTTCCATGTAGACAAAGATAGGTTCAATGACGGTGCATGTCTATCCATGGGGTGGGCTGAGCCATCAATCAGTAGGCTGTCAGAATTCATCTCAAAAATAAAAGAAGGTATAGATTTGACATTTTATATACAACTTCAGCGAATACTGGTGTGGCGTACTTCTTGTTTATATTCAAAATTGTAAAATTTGAAAAAATACAAATTTTTATAATGACAACCTAACTAATAAAATAAAATGCGCAATGTTTAAAACTTTTAATATGAATGGGTGATAAATGGGCGATATACTCTTATTTGATAAAACCCGTACAGATGGACGTAGGCCTGAGGAGGTCTAAAGATTAGGTAATATTATGAGCAGATCATAATTAATTAGCAATCAAGTAATATTATTTTATATAATGCGTTCATCTAAATGTTAAAATTTACTACGATGGTGTCAATACACATTATGACATATAATTAAGCATGCATAAAAATCTATAATAAAATTATTCATCGTCAATATTAAATTTCTAACTAAGATAGTATTACAACTTATATATATATATATATATATATATATATATATATATATATATATATATAATCAAAAACACTTATACTATTAATTCCACCCAATTTTAATCAATAAGTAACATCACATTCTAATATTTCAAACCGCAGTTTTTTTATATTCTTTTTTTAAATAAAATATTTAAAATTATATATATTTTTTTACAAATATCACTTAAATTATTTTTTTCATAATACATCAGTTTTCAAAGAAGTAAAATAGAAGAGAATAGAACCAGAACTCGATGGTGACGTGCCGGAGTATGGAAGGTGGGCCCTGTCAACCGAGAAGAATGTCTTTAATAACGGTTCGGAAATTCCTCCTACAACGTTCACGCTCTTGCCTTTGTTAGCAAATCAGCCTGAGATAGTAAATGAAGCTGGTAAATGTATAGTCTAATTTAGTATTCATTTATAGGGTAGAAAACATTGTGTTATTCATTAGTTAATGTCCAAACTGACGTGGTTTGTATATGATGCCTTTATTTATTATTTTTTTGTATATACAGAACTGCAAAAAGATTACAAAGTAATGGAATAAATTGCAAACGTATCAAACTATTTTTTTGGTCACTGATTTCAAGAGTACATTTAAAAGCTATGTAGACAAAAATCATTACTAAAAAACACTTTAAAAGTAAAATTTTCTAACATAATATCGATAAATATCCAAATAAATATAGATTTCATATTTTTATATGCACCAAACTGTTGCCCCAATCTAGTTTTACGATTACTCCAAAACATCATCATCCAGAAATATGAGTTGAAGAATTACAGAAGTAGAAAACAATGCAAAAACTTACAATGTAATTACAATTATGTAATTATTGAAATATTATGATGACTTTCCAGTATTTTAATACAACACTATACAAATTAATTTATCAACGAAATAAATGACTATATGAATAGCTAAAACTACTTAATCAACGTTATTGGAAAACTAGGATTATACAACAGATACACAATATAAACACATAAACCGAAATAGATAAACAATTTAGTGGATACAATTGTATTGTATACTTCTGATCAGAGTAATCACGTATTTACGTTTACAAACTCATTACATAAATCAATTCACATTAATCGATTCCGTAATGACAAGCATTGCAACAGTTGATATTACTATTGGTCGCTACAATAGCAATAGCGTTTATCAATGCAATCTTCAGCGAGTATCGTTTGAGCTAGAGATTTCATTTTATTGTTATGGTTTTGGTCTTAATTCTATTTTAAGCAATATGCTTTTAATCCCTTAAAAATCATGAGGACAAATGTGCTTGTTCGATTCAAGGTATGGTTTAATGTTGGGTAATGAAAAATTTCATTAACCCTACAAAATCCGCATAGAATGATGCCACAAGTGACAACGGTTTTTTGGTAACCACTTTGTATCGGTATGGGTAGAGGGGAAACTGCAGGGTTGTAAAGGGGAAAAGGTCAAAGATTAGCCTTGGTATTATGGAGCGCCCAGCTCTATAATTTATGTATATTTGATAATAAGTTATAGCGTAAAGGCGATTTTGGAAAATATGTAAGGATGTTCATGGCGATAATTATAAGGAAGTATCATAGATCTAGATTTAGTTCGCCCTGTAATTTTACATGATTGCCCACATTTCAAAACTTTGGATCGATCACAAATATGGGAAAGAACTTGATTTCTGCGTTACAATCCATATACTAAATCGTCCCAAGGATCATTTACAGTTTTAGTCAAAATTTATTTGCCAGAGATAATTTTCTGCGAAAACAGTAAATTAGATTTGCAGATATACTGTAACATATATAGCTTTTTTAATTCTTAAAAAAGCCACTGCTTTAACGTTTTGTTTACAAATATTGGTTATAATTTAATTAAGATTTACTTCGTAATTATATATATAGAGTATTTTATTATTTTTAAACTAGTTTTTGTAATATCCTCAAACTACCAAAGGATCTATTGAGGTTATACGTTTTAACAAACAGCTTGAATGAATGTTGTACTGATTCTAATGAAAGTCAGTTTTAATGAAAACAAGGTTTTAGAACCATACAGTTTACGTGACTTTGAATTAATAGTGTTGTTGGTACTAGTGAACCTCTCCTATTTATTACTTATTACTATAATTTTTCTATGTTAATGTTTTTGAAAATTTTAAATAAACTATTATTCAATTCGTATGTCATAGTTGCAGGAAAAAAGATCCTACTAGAATTATTCATATATATATATATATATATATATATATATATATATATATATATATATATATAATTTCAATAAACATTGAATCGCAAAAAAGTACTTGCTCCGCCGGGAGTCGAACCCGGATCTCTCACTTGCCGGGTGAATGTGCTACCATTACACCACAGAGCGCTTACTTTTTCCGATTCAATTATTTTGTATTTGGCCGTATCTGTCACATATGCGTTTAAATAAGCAAACTAATAAATATTAGTTATATATATAATTTATTTCAATACATACTTGAAGAAAACAAAGTAAGTTAAAACGTTAGTTAAATAAAGCAGAAAAAGGTTGGACTTCTTTACTATGTGATAAATTCCTTCTGAACTGTTTAAGCTTAAACTTTTATATTATTAAGTAATTGTCGACTGCTTTATTTTCACTCATGTTCTACTGCCAGATACGATCATATAGACACGATAAACTGTGCCACCCTGATGGGCTTTAATGACGCTCAGCCAAATTCCATGGTTGGACATTAACATACTGCAGTATATGTAGAAACGAAGTTGTAATGCAAAATTCTAAGTGTACAGCTAAAACTTCTCTAGAGATATCTTGCCACATGATACATTAACATTTTTGTTCAATAAATTAGTTTTTATTGCAGCGTTCAAATAATAAGTTCTGGTAGGCTAACGAGGATACTACGATGCAATAATGCGCTGAAGTAAAATATTGTCACAGACTTTTAACAGTTTTTGTATATTTTTCACTGTGCGAATAAAAAGTGTCACTTTTTTAAAATCTCTTACACAATATGTTTACATATATTACATACTACTATTATATTCTACTAGTATATTCTACTATTTTCTCTTTTCCATCTTGTTTAAACTATAAGGCAAATGTTACAATTACTATCTAACGCTCAGGCAAATCACATGTGTAACAGGAACTATGATCGAACTCAGTGTTGTTAATACAGATATGATTTATGCAAATTTCAGGTCTATAGCTCAGATAATCGTATATAGACAGACAGACAGAAAGAAATGCAATTTTCCAGGCTTTTGAATGTGCGTAGATGTTTTATAATCAAATATAAAATAATTGACTTAATATTTTAAACATTTTGCCATCACATTCCATTGGATAAATTAACGATTCAGAGACTTTTATTGATAACTATGGGTGTGTTCCTTTAAGTATTTATAATTTAACTTGAAACTATGCTGCCATGAGAAAATCGAGCCGGACTGAGAAGGTGACGAGTGGTAAATGGGTGGAAGCAGGAGGGGGTTAGAGTTCTGTCAGTCGAGAAGAATGTCTTTAATAACGGTTTTTCAGAAATTCTCTCCACACCGTTCTCGTCCTTGTCTTTGTCACGCGCCCTCGCAGGAATAGTGGACAACAGGGCGAAACTTAACCTAAGTCTAATTAATTTTCAAATTAAAACGTATTAAGATAACAACTATAATTATAATACTATTAATGTAGAAAATTGATTTTGTATTTTTGAATAAACTTTTATCTCTTTCACTCATGAAACCTTTAAAGGAAGTTTTAAGTTTTACTAATCAAGTTTCCATCCTATACGAATAGTTCAGTCCTTTAAAACAATAAGATTGCTTACGATATTAGTCGAATTAAACAATTTCAAGGAAATAACGTTTAGGGTTTAGGGAAGGAATAATGAATAAAAGGCTAACACTATTCATTATTTGTTTGTTTACAAGCATTTTATTCTCACTTCTAAACGAAAATATTAGCATTATCTAACTATTTACATCTCTCGAATATACTTAGGAAGCAGATAACGATAATTATCCCGTTAATTGCCCAAATAAACGTTGTTTAAGCGTTATATACGATTCGCCTTTTCCAAGAACATATGGTGTTGATAGAAAGTTAAATAACAGGCTTAAAACTAAAACTGGCTTAACGACAATGTAAGATTGGAATTAAGTTATTTGTGATACAAATTTGTCGTCTCTGAAAGAAACATTCAAGGAAGGACAAATCTGAGCAATGAAATATTAGTGCGAAATTAAAAATGTGTTTATAATTACAATAATTTAAAATACTGATTGTTCTCAACGCTTTTGGTCTCCTCGTACTTTCTCATTGTTAATAATCGTACTTTGTAACTGTCAAGTATTTTTATGATATAGAGGTAAAGCACATAGTTTTTTTTGTTTCACCAAAATTATAGTCTGGAATGTTATCATTTAATCCAAATTCGTGCATGCAAATAATTAACATCTATTTTATCTATATACGTTTTAACAGAATTTAAACATACTATTGTAGTTGTATTGCGATCTACCTCTCCATGTAAAACTCGATCTCATCAGCCAAACCTTTTACACTTTTCGTCTTTATAAATATCAATTGTGAAGAACTTAATAATTTATTGAAATCAATTAAATTATTAACGAACATTGTCCCTTTATAATCCTCAGAGTAATGATGGTTTGATGAGGAGCATGTGTTAGAAATCTGAACTACGTATTGTGTTCTGCAGAAGTAGCTTTAAGACTTCTCTCTAATATGTGAATTTGAGATGATAATAGAAACAAACTTTACAGGACGGTATTCTTACTATTATCAGATACTAAAGATGTTTTTTCTATATATCTAACTAAAGATGTTTTTATACATGTCACAGACTAAAGATGTTTCCATACGGTTTTCATAAAGTTTAATGCAACTAAAAAAATAAATAGCCGTCATATTGTAACTTTTAACGTACCAAAGAGGTTTAGGCATATTAAATAAAATTTTTGCAGGTTTTGGTGGAATCATTCTGGAATGTATTCTAATGTCTGTAGGTTTTATTATATTGTTAAAAACAACCGTATACGGTCATGAGAATGATGTTGAAACGTAATAGTAAGCAATCGAGTTACTGGAACGGATTATATGTGAAATAAACAGAAATTCACATCACTAAACATTTCCTGTTCGAGTAAACGTGGAAACTGTTTTTAACTAAAATGTTTAAATAAACTAATAAATTATATGTTGTCTAATAAAGTAAAAACTGTAAGTAGCATTAAATTGCTAATTAGCATCAAAAGATTTTTCTATTAAACTGATAGAAATCAACAAAATAATTTTTTTACTTAGTATATGATTAAAAATCGGGAACTTTTAATAATTTTTTTAAACAAACAAGGGCGAGGAAGGATTTCTTCAAGTGTCAACATAATCCTCATGGTACTTCCTGTCAACGTGGCTCAAGTGTCTAACTCGCTTTAAGCTAAACAAACAAACAAGGGTGAGGAAGGATTTCATCAACTGACAGTATAATCCTCATGGTACTACCTGTCAACGTGGCTCAAGTGTCTAACTCGCTTTAAGCTAAACAAACAAGGGTGAGGAAGGATTTCATCAACTGTCCCATATAATCCTCATGGTACTACCTTTCAACATGGCTCAAGTGTCTAACTCGCTTTAAGCTAAACAAACAAGGGTGAGGAAGGATTTCATCAAACTGTCAGTATAATCCTCGTGGTACTACCTGTCAACGTGGCTCAAGTGTCTAACTCGCTTTAAGCTAAACAAACAAGGGTGAGGAAGGATTTCATCAACTGTCAGTATAATCCTCGTGGTACTACCCGTCAACGTGGCTCAAGTGTCTAACTCGCTTTAAGCTAAACAAACAAGGGTGAGGAAGGATTTCATCAACTGTCAGTATAATCCTCGTGGTACTACCCGTCAACGTGGCTCAAGTGTCTAACTCGCTTTAAGCTAAACAAACAAGGGTGAGGAAGGGATTCATCAACTGTCAGTATAATCCTCATGGTACTACCTGTCAACGTAGCTCAAGTGTCTAACTCCCTTTACGCGATGCCCTCTGAGGCCTTTACTTCTTTTCTCACTCCATTGAGCTATTTTCCTCAATTAAGCTTCTAATTTGCCCCAAATGTTTTTGTTAACTGGGTGGAATATGGAAGGTCTAAGATATTTCCGGTTCCACGATTGAGTTTGTCTTATAGTCCCGAGGAAAGAAAATAAATACACTATGACTGAGATGTCTAACTTTCGGTCAAAAAGGTGTCTATTTCCAGTCGTTTAAGTTGACTTACAATGTTAACGGTTGAGACCGCCTCGATTATTATCTCGATATGGGAAAAACCCTATTACTGCCAGTACAAGGGAGAAATCTGTATTAAGTTTCAAAATAACCGTGCTTATCGGACTACATTCTGTGAAAGAATGGATCATTGAGGATAATGGGGAGGAAAATTGCAGGGAATTAGGAAAATCGGTTGGTACTCGGTTTTTCTGTAATCTACTGTGTAAATGACATATCACGATGGTGAAGAAAAGCTCACAGGTTTTTGAGTACCCAATGTGAAAAACATGGACTTCTTCATTATAAAGTGGGTTTTATAATTGGCGTTTAAATAATATTTTCGATTGCAATTCATTAGAATGGTTTCAATTTGTTACTGCCACAACCTGGAGTAAAATTTAGATATTAACTGTATCATTGTTTTATCTGCATCACTACTGATCAAACACAGTTCTGACCTTGAAATTGTAAACAAATCTACCTCTTGATGAACTTAACCTAAAAGTGTTAAGAGCTGTTTTAGTGTCAGTAAAATCTGAATATTACCGTGTTTCCAAATCACTAAATATTCCGTAACTTTTTCAGAGATTTATCTTCATATAAACCTTCCTCGAATTTCAATGAATAGTAAAAAAAAGAATTAGTCAAATTGATCCAATCTTCTCTCTCTGGATTAGTGCTTAACGACACATTTAGCAAATAATTTTGTATGTATGAGTTTTTACATATATGAATATTTATTATGTTTAATGCTAAAAATATATAATTACTTCTATAACATTGTGTAGCGCAAAAGAACTTCTCTAATAATTAAACTCTAATAAAAACTCACATCATACAAACACGAAAATCATCCTCATGCGTAATGATAAAAATTGAATAACAGTTGAGTTTATTACTATTTAGTAATTCATTTACTATAAAAGAAAAGCGCGTATTTTAAGTGTATTAGTAACCTCAGTTTTAGTGGTTCACAAAACCTTTTCACTTGATGTAATGGTGACGTGTACCATTAATTTACAAGAGTTATAAGCAACAGAGTGGTGAGTTCAGTATATTATTTAGTAGTCAGTCAGTCAGTCATTCACGAGCGTGTTTCCATGCTGGTGTGAAATTTTGTAGTTAAAGGCCTGGGGGCAGATGTAATGAAGCGAGACAATGAAATGCTCCGTCAGCCGAGAAAAATGTGCTCAATAATGTGAAGCAATTTATATCCCTGTCTACACGATTATCTTTCTTTTCCTTTTCTATTTGGTGATTCTTTTTATCACGTAAAAAAAGTACTACAGAGTATTGCAATATTGTGAGTTGGTCCTAAAAAACCCAATGATTAAGTAATACATCAAATATTTTTTCACTGATAATAAATTTTGCTTAACTCATTGTAATATACTTGTATTAAACACAACAATCATACATTCATATTTTCAAGAAGTGCAAAGTATTGTACAAGAAAACAACCTAACATCATATTAATACTGTACTATAGGCTTGTTTAAAACTCTAATAGAAATCTTTTCACACGTCAAGTATGTTTGTAAGCAAATCTAAAGTATATGTATATTTTGTAACCTTTATACTTCATACAATAGTGATATGATATACAGATAAGTCGACATTGATTGAAATCATAGCATAGAGTCAACTTGTATATTACGCTCTTAGCTTTAACTGAAATTAAAAATTGTACACAAAAAATATCCTGCAGCAAATATTCTTCATGATTTATGTTATTTTCACGCAACAATTTATGCAATGAATCCTGTTCTAAAACAAAAAGAAGTATCTGTGCAACAACATAAAAATGACCTCTAATATTATTTTCGGGGAAAATTGCACATACACAGATCTTTATATGTTGTTTTGAAGTATTAATTTAACTAATTCGACATGCAAAGTCGTAGTAAAATAGTTGTTTATTGATAATTGCACTAAATATGATATATTTTAATATCGCAAGGTATATTCCGTACTTTCTTACATTCCTTAAATATAGTATAATATAAAGTTTTATATTCAGAATAAATCGAGTACGTAAGTACTAGAATATCTTGATGTACAACTTTTACGATTAAAGGTTCTCTAATTCAGCCAACTATAGGTAGATCATTGGGATTAGGTAAAACTAATACGCAAAAACTAGCTACGGTACCTTCCATATTTTACCGAGACACAAACGCCCATTACGGGGGTTTGTGTTTGTGCTACCTTTTATTATCCCACAAAGGACACTATTGTTGCAGATATTAATCACATTTTGTACTCTGTGTGCTGCAGATGTCCTGATAAAAAACTATCAAAGCGTTTTAACGTAGTTTTAAATTGAGATAGGTGTTAGTAAAATGTGCTAACACATTTCCTCAATAATATTGTTTAAAAAAATAATATGTAAAAAAAGTGAGTGCAAAAGAAACAGATTTAACTAAATTGCTATACAAAATGCTATACAAAACCACACTATTGTAAAGGAGAATTAGTGTTTTATTTTGTAATGTACTAGATAAATATCATTTCAAGTTGGGATTGTGTCAAATAAACTGTTGTTTAATTCACTTAAATCTGAGATATATTGTTTGATCGTCACACATTCATAGAAGATTACATCCTTACAATAAATCTAGTATGAAAATTATTGATTGGGATCTCATTACATTATTATTAAAATAATAGAGGACAAACGGCTAGGTTTTGCAATAAAGTAACTTGTACTATAGTGGCCACGACTTGCAGGGTAGTATAAATAGCATAACTATAAAAAACTATCAGAATATATGTAATATGCTTTGATAATTCCATGATTGCTACTGTAAATACTATACAAATGGTAAGTTGTTTGTATGCGGAAAGTATTCATTGTAAATAACCCCTAATTAATTGAAACTTTGGGTTGTATCTTATTTCAAACATAATATAACACAGTAGTTTATAACATTAGTGTTTTAATAGAAAACTATGTTAATAATGATTTTGCTTAGTGTTAAAAATGGAAATAAAACAACCTCCGAAAATAAAAGCTACAAAAAAAAATCATTATTTTTTTGTATAAGTACTTAAAATACTCTCATACATGAGGACTTGGACATACAAATGAGATATGTCAAAACAGAGTGAAATGAGACTCACACATCGCTGAAGGTGAGGAAGTTATGTCGACTATCAAGGCTCGCCCAGCGGAAAATTGCTTTGCTCTGTAGAGAACTTACATAGGATTCTTCAACTTAACACATGGCAGGACCTAAATGGAAATGTCTCTGACAACTTCAAAAGTTAAATACTGCCAAAATAAATTACTTCTTGAAAATTTTGTGTCAAAACAGAGTGAAATGAGACTCACACACATCGCTGAAAGTGAGGAAGTTATGTCGACTATCAAGGGTCGCCCAGCGGAAAATTGCTTTGCTCTGTAGAGAACTTACATTGGATTCTTCAACTTAACACATGGCAGGACCTAAATGGAAGTTATGTGTCTCAAAAACCCAATCTCAGAAACCCAAATGGTGTCTCTAAGACGCTAATATTGAGTTTAAATAGTGACGAAATAAAAATATTTTTAAGATTATTTTTGTGATATAGACTATAATTCCTAGAGATAACCGTTTAATCATGTGTTTTATTGATACTGGATGATTACACTCAATCTAATAATAGAAAAGAAATCTTGTGAATTCATATGTCCTATGTCATTGTAAATGGATTACTTGAATTACTAAGCCATATATACCACTAGTAGTGAATAATGAATGGGACTGGGTTTGTGCCTTTAATTAGGTGTGATTTAATGTTTCTAATCTCATTAGAAATAAAAGAATCTTTGCGTTTCCTTAGATTACTTTATATTCAACATAAAATCTGTTTGAAGGCTGCAGATGTTAGAGGTTAAATGCAACACCTAATGTGGTAGGCTGTTGATTAATATTTTGTTACTTTTAGGAGTTCAATTTAAATGATTTTGACGTGTTTTGATACTTACTATTCATACCAAATGAAGTATCTAATAGGTCATAATAACTAATCTTCCCAGATCGTTGTGAACTCGCATAAATCTGCATGCTTTTGACAACGCTCTGACATTATTTATTTATGCTTTTTATGTGAATTGTAGATATGTGTTAGATAAGTAAGTAAGGAAACAAAAATAAAAACTTGTGAGAATACATAAGAAACCTCCTTCCGTCGATTCCAGTAACATTGCCAGCAATAACATTAACACTTTAATTTGAGTGGTCATGTAGACACTTGAAAACATTTACTTTTTAAGTGGATATTAGTTCTCAAGACTTATATATCAAAGCGAACCTAATCTCCTACTTAAAATAAAGAAGGACACTATTTGTTTTGTAATCTGTTATTATACTCGAGGGAATTTATTAAAAATTTTTGACGAGTTATAAAATAGTGAAATGATTAGTAAAGTATTAAGATTATAATGGAAATTCGAGATTTATATGAAGATAGTCCAACCATATATACCACTCTATTCAGTTCTTGTCTAAGATTTGGGTTTCACGAGTATTAGAACCACGTTTACTTACTTGTGTTTGATTCGACCTAATTTAATTAATGTAATAAATTAATTTTGGCGTGATTTATATTCAAACGTGGTTTATTAAATAATGTAAAAAAATACATGTACTGTTAATTATCAGGAAGAATTTATGCAGGACCACCAAATAAAAAGCTTCATCTATATTATTTAGATTGACTTTGGCTCGGTAGGTTTTTTGACAATAGAAATATGATTACGAATTTTAAGTTCCGTTTCACCCTCCTGCACAATGCAGTCGCCTGAAATCTGACACTTCCCATACACGTAAATTCCTGGAACCTGGATTCAATGTCCATCTGAAAAGATTTAATAAAGTTGGTGACGAAGAAGTTCATAACAAACTATGCATCGAAATGGAGCTGAATATTTTCATTGAATACACTCTTCCCGTCGTAGCTATGTTTATGTGGAGAAATACTATTATTAATTCTTATCGGATTTATACGCAATTAAAAATATTGTAAACCTTTTAATAGATGCACAAATGTTATTAATTGCAAAAAATAGGATTTGTCATAAAGCATTCCAGAAACATTAAAAACTTTTCTATAGGTACGTAAATTACAGATTCGTTAATTTTTTTTAAACCTTAAATGGTCACCAATTAGAATGAAATGGCGTACCAAGCTATATGCTAATAATGTGTCATAGATATTATAATATGGATTTGTTGTACTAAATTTTTTAAACTTGCTTCACCAATATACAGAATAAAAATTTATTTACGTTACAGCATAGTGATCGGAGAAATTCTTATGGATTTCAGAACACTTGTTAAACCTTTTTTCTAGGTCCACAAATTATAAAGTTTGAGAATGTTCTAGAGTTTAAACGTTGAAATTGAAATGGAATTGCCCACCGTCATTGCCCAAAATGAAACAAGCTTCGATATATTTGGGCTTTTTGGGGGGTCAGTTATCGTTCCCTACAAAAGGCCACCTTTATTTAATGGGTTTTTTTGGGGAATTAGGGTAATATTTTTGAATTTTGGCATTTAGTTTGTTTGATGAAGTTTATATAGATAACATTTATACGTAAGAGAGTAATCAGTAATCCGTTGTAAATTAATATTCACTAATTTATACAACGGGAAATTTCCCCTCTTCCCAAATATTTGAAATTTTAAACCATATAATTTTAACCAGGAAAAGTACTCTAACTGGATGTTAAATCGAAATTTTACGTCAGAAACTCAAGGAAAGTTGAAATTTTTGTACATCCAATCAAAACCCCAAAAAATTTAGCGTTTCCAGCTCTGGAAGACTTTTTATTATAAAAATTTTTCATAAGATTTAAAAAAAAAGGCGCAACTACAATATATCACATTTTTGCACGAAAGCAACACAAATTGTTTGAAAAAACATATTCTCTATCCCTCTAATAAATACGGTTTTTGACGCGACTTCTTGCACTATTTGTAACAACCCCCTGAACGCGAGGCTGGGGGGTTTTGGCAGAGTTACAAATAGTTGGGCAAAACAAACCCTTGATTTACGCTGCATGATATTTATAGGGGTTTATTTATTTGTCACGTACTAAATACAATTATGGATATGAAATGAAACATGAGTCCTATTAATGTTTATTGCTACATTTGGGAACCATTGCATCTGTGTAACCCCTCATTTGCGTTTTGCAACGGAGATTTTCGTTTTGGGAAAATGAACTGAAACATACTCTAGAATACGTATTTTAATTTTGATTAACATCTGTCATGGGCTGCAAAACAAATTTTTGTTTTTTTGATAAGAAAATTTTTAAAAACCGGTTTTAAATTTTAAAATTTTGCCCTTTATTGTTTAAAGTAGCGGGATACTTGTCAGCGGATGAAGGCATAGTTTTGTAACAGTCTACAGTTTTGGGTTTTTTGAAATAAAAAATTTGAAATAGTAGTATTTTTATTTTTCAATTGTTAAAAAAAAAAAACCCCAAAAAGTGGGTTTTTTTTTAGGTAAAAATTTTGATTAAAAACAATTTGGTTTTTCAGTGGACAAAATTAACATTTTAAACCAAAAAAGACATCAGATTGTGGTATAATTGATTATTTTTTGTTTCTAAAAAACGGTTTTTGAAAAAAAAAAAACCCCTGCCTTCCCCTTTCCCCCCCAAAAAAAAAACTCTCCTTTTTTTCCGGTAAAAAAAGTGGGTAGCTTTTTTAAATTTAAAAAAAAACCCCCCCCAAATTGGTTTGATGTGGAATACAGTAACTAATAAGATTTTGAAAAATTAGGGGTTTTTCCCAAAATTTTTAAAATAAATACCCCTATAGAAAAAACCGGGGGTAGTTGGGAAAGGGGCCCAAATTTTTGCTTTTTAAGGGAAAATTTTTTGGGGTTATCTGACGCCCAAGGGGTTTTGATTGGATGTAACACCTTTTTTCTGAAACTTTTTGGGTTTTTGAGGTAGCTGGGGTTTTATAAATATTCTGAAAAGAAAAAATAAAAATTTTTATTCTTATATTTTTTTTAAAAAATTTTAGTGAATTTTGTCTTCATGGTGGGATTTTTTGATGAAAAAAAACCCTCTCTGAGCCAAAAATTTTTCCCAAAAACCCTTCAGATCTATGATGTGAAGGTAAGAGTTTCCCTTTCTTAAGTTTTTTTTAAAATTTCTAACACACCATTAAAAAAATTTTGGGATTTTAAAAAAACCCCCCTTTTTTTAAAGTAAAATGTGGAAAAAAAAATTTTTAAAATTTTGAATAATTTTTTGGGTTTTAAAAAAAAGTTAACCTTAAAATGGAGTTAAAAAAAATTTTTTCCTTTTCAAAAAGGGTTTTTCTACAACATTTTCCCCCTTTTTTTTTTTTTTGGCCCCAAAAAAATTTTCACTCATTTTGGTTAAAAAAAAAAGTGTAGTTGTTCTTTTTTCTTCCCCCACCAAAAACTAATAGCCTAAAAACCCAAAAGGCCCATTACAGGGAAAGCCCCAAAATATAGATTTTGCCTTGGGGCCATCTTTTAAAATTTTGGGCGGGGCCCCCATTGTTTTTCCTAAATATCTGTGGGGAAAATGTTAGAAACAAAAAAACCCAGTAAGTTTTATTTTTGATACTATTGCTTTAAAAAGGTTTTGGGGGTTTAACCACCAAATGGTGCAGAAGAACATGTCCCCAAAACCCCAATTCGATGAAGTTGGGAAAAAGACGGTTCACGAAATTCCCCAAAGGAGAAAAAAAAAGTAAAAAGAAAAAAAAAAAAGGGAAAAGGGAAACGTAAAAAAAATGGGGACATTCAACACAACAAAAAAAAATTAATGTGGTTGCAAAAAAATGTTTTGTCCCCCCAACCCGAAAAAAGTAAGAAGTTTTTTTTTTTGTTTTTCAGAACAATCAAAAAAAAACGTGATTTGGGGGAAATTTTTGGGAAGGGGCGGATCATTCGATCCCCCCCAAAAAAAGCACTGGGGGTGGTTTAATAAAAAAGAAAATCAAAAACTTTCCAACGCCCCAAACCCCCAGTTTTTAAGTACAGATAATGGCAATTTAAAAAAAATTTTTTTCCCCCAAAAAAATTTAAATTTTCAAAAAAAAAAACTCACAAAAAATAAAAGGGGGAATAAAAAAATTAAGCGAAACTGTTTGGAGTGTAAAAAAAACCCCTTAAATTTTTTCCAATTTTGCCTTATGGGTTTTCCCCAAAGTTTTTACAGAAGTTTATTTTCTCTACGTTTAGGGCATTGGGAAAAAAAAGGGAATTTTAAAAAACCCAAAATTAAAATCTTTTCCAAAAACCCTCCTTTTTTCCCCTTTTATGTTTTAGCAGACAATTGGGGGGGGGGCCGCAAAAAAAAAAATGTGTTGGGGGGTGTAGAAGTGTAGGTTTATTTGCCAATACCCCCTTTTAAAAAAGGCAAAAATTTTTCCCCCGAGTTTATTTCTCTCTAGATAAAAAGGGGTTTGGGGGGAAAAGAGGTTAAATCTAAAAAACATTAACATATACCAACACCTCCTTTTTTGAAAATGTTGTTTTTTTGGGGGGCCAATTGGGGGGGACCAAAAAGTGTTTTGGCGTGTAGAAGTGTGGTTTATTTGCCAATATGTCTTGTATTAGCAACGATATACAGAAGTTTATTGTCTCTACGATCATGCATTGGGGAAAAAGGGGGGAACCCTAAAAAACACTTTTCATCATCCCAAAAACCCCTTTTCCCATTTTGCCCATGAAAGTTTAGGGAGAAAAAAAGGGGGAGACCCCCGAACTTGTTTGGGGTGTGGGGAAATGTAGGTTTATTTGCCAAAAAAGTCTTGTATTAGCAACGTTTTTCAAAAAAAATTTATTGCTCTCTAGATAAAAGAAAATTTGGGAAAAGAAGTAAACTAAACAAAATTTTCATCTTTTCCCCAAACCCTTTTTTTTCCCCCGTATGTTTTTGCAGACAATTGGGGGAGCCAAAAAATGTGTTTGGCGTGTAGAAGTGTAGGTTTATTTCCCAAATTTTTGTTTTTGTATTAGCAACGATTTTCACAAAAGGGGTTTTTTGCTTTTAAAGTTTTGCTTTTGGGTTTTTGGGGGGGTAACCTAAACCCCTTTTTTTTTTAAACCCCAAAACCTCCTTTTTTTTAAAAGTTTTTTTTTAGCAAAACAATTTTTTGGGGGGGGCCAGCCCCCGTGTTTTAGCGGGGTAAAAATTTTGGGGTTTTTTTTAGTATCCCCTTTTTTGTAGAATAGATTTCCCCGGGGGTTTTTCCCCCGTTCCCCCTTAAAACGAGTATTAGGCAGTGGGGTTTTAAACCCGACTCTGCATTTTTAACCCCCCGGTACCCCAAAATATTTTGTTTTTCGTAGTGCGTAATTAAGGGAAAAACCCCCTTTTTTTAAAACCCCCAAAAAACTTCTGTTAGCCTTTTTGTAGAATTTTTTGGAGATAGGGTTACCGGGAAAAACGTGTGTAAACCCCGTGTCATGAAGGATATTATGTATGCCTTTCCCAGTAATTAAATTTTTAAAAAGTTTTAAAATTTTCGGGGTTACAAAAGTTTCTGAAAATCACCAGTAGGGAGCAGCACTTGGGGAAAAAGTGTCAAAACGCCCCTTTTTGGTTCCCCAATTTTTTCCCTTTTTAAATAGCATCGATTTCGCAGAGGTTTATTGGTCCATGTGTGTAGTGGGCCCGTAAAAGGGAACCCAAACCCCAAAGAACAAAAAAACCAAAAAAAATTTTTTTAGTTCCCCCGGGTTTTTAAAATTTGAATGGGTGTGAAAATTTTTTGATCATAAAAAATTTAAATTTTCAGTTGTTTTTATTTGTTTTTTTTCCCCTTTTTTTAAAATTTTAATTTTTTTCTAAAAAAATAGTAGCATACAGGGGTTTTTCATAGGGGGTGAAATTTACTTTATATTGTAAAGGTTATAAAGAAAAAGATTTTGGGGTTTGCGACCTTTAAAAAGGGCGGGAAAAAAAAATTTTTAGGGGCCCCTTTATACGAGTTTTCCAAAATGGCCCCCAGATTTAAAAAAATAAAAAAAATAACGGAAACCCCAAATACTTTTTTATATAGGGAAAATAATTCAAAAAAAAAACATTATTTTCCCGGGGGAAAAAATTTTTAAATGACATTAGCTTCTTTTACATATTTAAAAAAATTTTCTATTTGACTTCAATTCGTTTAAAAGGTTTTAAGTTTTAAAATAAAGTTTTTAAGCCAAAAAAGCCTTAAAAAAATTTTTTTTTGCAAAAAACCTCGATTTTTAAAATTTAAAAATTAAAATTTAAAAAATTAAAATTTTTCCCCCCCCAAAAAACCCCCCCCCCCCCCAAAAAAAATTTCCCCCCCCTTTACCCCTTGAAAACCCGTTTCTTAGGCTTCCAAAAAAGTTTTATTCTTAGTGAAAATGAAAAAAAAAAAGATATAGCGAAACAAAAGGGAAAAAAATTTAATTTTTAAAAAAAAAAAGAAAAAAGTAATATTTAAAAACGAAATAATAAAAAATTTTATTTAGCCAAATTTTAAAAATTTTTTTTTGGGTTTTTTTTTCAACTCAGGGTATTCCCCAAAAGTAGCCATGGGGGTTTTTTATGAATAATTGATAGTTGGAAGGAACCCCCTTGGGGTGCCCCCCAAAAAAAGGCCCCTTTTGGTTTTTCTGTTGCATTGCAACCTTCCCCCCTAAAAAACCCCCGTCCCCCAAACCCCCTGTCGCCACTTTTATGAAAAAAAGAGACATTAAAAAAAGATTTTCAACGTCCATGCAGAAAACCACACATGTTAAAATGTAAAAAAAAAAAAAATTTAAAAAAGTTTTTTTTTTATTAATCCTTTTTTAGATGTAAGTAAAAAAAAAAAAGCCCGTAGGGGGCCTTTTGCCATTTCTTAGGGGGAAAAAAATTTTTGGGGGAAGCCCGGAAAATGGAAAACACCCCCTTTTAAAATGAAAAGGGGGCTTTCAGGGTGTGGGCTGCTCTAGACGTTGTTTTTTCCCCAAATTTTTCCCCCGGGGTGGAATAAAGAAAAAAAGGGGAAAAAATTTAAAACCCCCTAAAAGGGGTTTTTTAAAAATTTTCCTAAAAAAAGGAAAAAAGGGGAAAAAAAAACTAAAAAGAAAAAAAGTTTTTTCCATTAAAATGTCTTAGTAAAATTTTTTTCGGAAACAAAAATATTCAGGATAAAAATTTTATATTTTTAAAAATTTTTTGTTATCAAAAATTTAAGTAACTTTGTTGGTTTTTTTTTTTGGGGGTTTTTTTTAATAAAAAAGTATTCACAATATGGGGGATTCTCAGTCGGGGAAAAAATTTTATTTTACTTAATTTTTTTATTCTTTTCCCCCAAAAATTTTTTTAAAACTATTTGAAAAAAAATTTTTTTAAAAAGGGAAATTTTTTAAAAAAAATTTCCCCAAAAATTTTTTTTCTACAACAGAATTTTCCCCATTCCTATTTTAAAGAATATTTTTCCCCAAGGGGCCCCAAAATCCCCTTTTTTTGGGGAATATTGCTTTGGGGTTTTAAAATTTCCATAATGGTTCTTAAAAATTTTTGGGGCTTTTTTTGGGGTTTTAAAAAACCCCAAATACGGTTTTTTTAAAAATTTTTTCCTAACTTTTTAAACCCCAAAACGATAAAATGGGGGTTCGGACCCTTTGGCCCCAGTTTATGGTTAAAACACGATTTTGGTGGGAGAGTTATTGTACATAAAAATTTTATAAGTAAAAAAAAAAATTTTTTGTTTTGAACTTAGAATACGTTTTCCGGAAAAAATTTTTTTAAAATTTTAAAATTAAGCGAATACCATACGAATAAACTTCCCCCCCTGGCAAAAAAGGATTGATTTCAATCTTCGAAACGTTTGTTACTTTTTGAAAACCCCCAAAACGTGGAAAAATTTGGGGGAAAAATCATTTTTTCCTGTAAAAAATTCCATTGTCAATAAAAAAAATTTTTTAGAATTCAACAAAAATTTTTTTCGTTTGTAAAAAAAATTTCTTTAAAAAAACCCATCTCTTTTTTGGAATTTTGTAATTGGATTAATTTGATGAATTATTTTCCCGGGAAAAAGACTCTTGGGGCACTTATATTTTACTTTGTATTTTTTTCAAAAATTTTTAGTGAAAATATATATTTTTTGAATTACTTTTTAGAATTTTATTTGAAAAAAATTTTTTAAAAAACCCAATTTTTAAAAATTTAAAATTTTTAAAAAAATCTTTTACTTTCGGTGAAACGAAAAAATTTTTTTACCCCCCCAAAAGTTTTTTAAAAAAAATAATCACTTTAAAAATTTTTTCCCCAATTATATTAATTAGCTTTAAAAAATTTGGGGTTTTTAAAAAAGGAAAAATTTTTTCAAAAAAAAAATTTTTTTTCCCCCTGATTTTTTCCCCCTTTTTACAACTAAACGGCAAAATTATTTCGGCAACAAACGGCCTGATCTGTTTTTCCAGGCTGAAGTTCTTCCCCCCGAACGTTTTCCCCCCGGGCCCCTTTTTTTAAAAAAGGGTTTTAAAAAATTGCTCACCCCGGGCCCTGCCCTGCCCTGGCAGGGGTTTTTGGGGGCTGGGGGCTAACTGCGTTTTGAGCGGGGGGAACCCGTCAAAAACCCCCTTTAAAACCCCCAAAAAAGCTAATTTCAGGGAACAAAAAAATTTTTTAAAAAAGGGGGAATTTAAAACCGTTTTTTAAGTGCCGGGGGATTGTATGAAATTTTTAAAAATTTTTTTAATGAATCCATCAAAAAATGTTATTTTTATTTTTAAAAATAAAATTTAAAAGTTATACAAAATTACTTTTCAATAAAAATTTTTAAAAATTTCTAACGCCCCGGATTTACTCCCCTTTTTTCAATATTTTTTTTTAAATTTGGGGATTGGCCCGCCTAAAAAAAATTTAAAATTTTTTTGTAAAAAAAGTATACCCCCCAAAAAATATTTTTATTTTTTGATTTTTAAAAATAAAAAACCCAAAAATTTTCCCCTTTAAAAAAAGTAGTGTACACCCCGGGGCAAAAGTTTAAAACTGGAGCCCCCCCCCCGTTTTTTTTCCCCTTTTTAGGGGGGTTTGGGAAAACCCCAAAAATTTTTAGGGGCAGATTTGGAAGCAGATTAGAAATGTTTTGTACATTATTATTAAACTATAATTGATTATTGGGAACGGGTTTGGGGCTGGGGAAAATTAAAAGGGGAACTGTAGGTTTAAAATAAAAAATATTAGTGTTGATTAATAACCCCGTGGATGATAGGGTGAATTTTTTTTTAAAAAAGTTTTTTCCCCCAATTTTTAAAACGCTTTCTTTTTCCCCGGTTTTTAAAAAAAATTTCAAAAAAAACGAAACCCCTTTTTAAAAAATTTTTTAAAACGTGTTAATTTTTCAGATTTTTTAAAAATTGCGTCCTCCCCCCTTAACTTTCTTAAATAGACATGGAGTGTTTAAAATTGGGGAATGTTTATTAACTAACTGAGGAGTTTTTTTAAAGTATGAAAATTATAAAAAAAGAAAAACCCTCCCCCCCAAAATGGGGGTTTTTTTTGGGGGGAATTTAAAAAAAAATTTTTAAAAAAAAAACCCCTAGAAAGTAAACCCTTTTAAAAAGGGATTATGGAAAAAAAAGAAGGGGGAAAGGCTAGGGGGGCTTTTAAAAAATACCCTTTAAAATTTAAATTTGATGACCCAATTTAAAAATTTTTTAAATTTTTTTTTCAAATTTCCCCCAAAAATTTTTTAAACTACATTTTAAAAGGTTTTTGAAAATAAAAATTTAAAAAAAATTCGCTCATAGTTTTTTCCCCAAAAATAAAAAAAAAGAAATATTTAATTTTAATTTTACGTATCGCAAATTTTTAAAACCCAAAAGATTAAACCCCAAAAACTTTACTGGGGGTTTTTTGTCTTAAACGAACCCCCTTGGGGAAATTTTTGGAAAATACCAATAGGGGTTTTGGGGCCCTTTGTATATTTCTGATTATCAGTTGTTGTGAGACACATTGAGTCTGGTTTCTGTTCAAAGTTTCCCCGAATGTGTTTCAGTCATAAAATTGGTAGCATTTTGTTTTAATTTTTTTTCTTCAAAAAAAAACCCCCTTTTATTTTAAAAGGGGGGTCTCCCCCAAAAAAAAAAGGGGAAAAATTTTTTATTTCTTTGTTTTTTACCTCTTAATTTTAAAACACATACGGGTTAAAAAATCATACCAAATGCCAATACATTAACTAAAAAAATAACCTTTTAAAAATATTTTTTTTATTTTTTTAAAAGCTTTTTTGGGGAGGGTTTAAAAAAAACAAACAAAAATACAACACTTTTCAGTTGGACCGTGATCGCGGTTTCGTAAAGAAAACCGGGCGTTTTTGGGGTTTATGAAATTTGGTGCGTTTTTGCAATGAAAAACGTTTAAAAGGGGTTTATAATTTATAAAAGTTAATAAAAAAAAAGTGTTCAAAAGTCACTTCCGAATTTCCTAAAGACAATGTTGTACGGGAAAATTGCCGGGAATAAGTTTTTGTTTTGAGTTTTTCGTTTTGTAATTTTTGATTTTTTGGGTTTTTTGGGGGTTTTTAATGGCTTTTATAATTAAAGTATTGAAGTTTCAAAAATTTTTCCTTAAAAAAAAAGCTTTTTATGGTAAAAATTTAAAACTTTAACTGAATTTTTTCCCCTGTGTTTTTTTGAAAAAGGATCCTTAGGACTTGAATATTTTTATAATTGTGGTTTTTTGTACAATATTAGGTTTTTTACAATGAAATTTTATGGTGTTTTTAAAAATTTTTTTTTATTTTAAAGTATTAAAAATTTTAAAAAAAAAATTTTTTTTTTATATTAGCTATTATACCCTTTAAACTAATTTTTTTTTTTGTTTCCGTAAAAAAAAGGCAATGTTTAAAAATGATTTATATTTTTTTTAAATTATATAAACTCCTAAATTTGTTATTTATTTTTCTTTGGGGAAGTTAAATTTTCCTTTTTAAAAGGAAATTTAAAAAAAAAGGTGTTAATGACAAAAATAAAAATTTTTAAGTGGATTTCTTTTGAACCTTTTGGGATTAGGGAAAAGTAATGTTAGCAATGGGAAATTTTTTATGAAAAATTTTTTTTATGGTACAAATTTTTTTTTAATTTAAAATGATTTTGGGGTTTTGGGTTTTGAAATTTTAATTTATAAAAAAACTATTGAAATTTCAAAAAAACATTTTTAATTGTTATCTCACCTTTAAAAATTGATTTTTATTTTGTTTCTTTGGAAATTTTTGTTTAATGTGAATTTATTTTACTATAAAAGTTAAATACAATTTTTAATGTTAAAAATGTTCTTAAAACGTTTTAAAACATTTTCCTTTTTAAAAAAAAGTAAAAAAAAGCCCTTTTTGATCAAAAAATAATTGTATATACTTTTTTTTAAAAACCCTTTCGTTTTCGTCCAAAAACCCTCTGGCACTTTTGCTTTGTAAAAAAAAAAAAACTCAGCACTTTTCAAAATTGTTTTTTTTTTTTCTCTGGGGGCCCAAAAGGGTTTTTAAAATGGGTTTAAAATAATAATTTTAATTAAGGTAGTAAAAATTTAATAAACATATTAAAATTTTTACTGGGTTTTAAAGCAAAATTTATTGATATGGTAAAAACTTATAAAACTTTTAGGGGGTTTTTATTTTAAAATTTTGGACTTGCCCCAAAATACCCAAATTTTGGAGAGGGAGGTTGAGTCAAAAGTTTTAATCATAAAAACCCTAAGGGTTGGGGCGTATAAAAAAACAAAGGTAAATACAGTGTCTCTTCATAAAAAAGATATGAAGGGGAGGGCCCTTTAGGCAAAGGTATAATCGAAAAGGTAGCTGTAAATGTTATTAAACGAAAACCTTGGAAATCTAAAAACGTAAAACTCTGATTTAAATTTTTAAAAATTAAAATACCTTATTTTAAGAAATTTAAAAAATTTAACGTTATTAAAATAAACACCCGTGAAACAAAAAAAAAAGATGGAGTTTTTTAAAAAATTTAAATCGCTATGGCCCCATACAAAAGTAAATTTTCAAAAAAAGGTTTAAATCATATTTGGGTTTTTTTAAAATTTTTTCCAAATTGGGATTAACTAAAAAGGAATTAAAGGTTTCTTTCCTTTTTTTAAAGTTTTTAACTTTTTATAACATTTTTATTTAAAAACTTTTTTTTAAAAATTTTCCCCCGATGCATAAAAAAAATTCATAATTAATTTAAAATTCATTAATTTTTTTCTTTTTCTCTTTTAAAATTTTGTTACAAAACCCTTTGGTTTTTTAATTTAAAACCCCCTTTTTGCTTCTTAAAAAAAATTTAAAAATGTCGATGTGCCGAACCCCAGTCTGTGTTTAAATTTTCCCAGCTCCCCTTTAAAAAACATAAAATACATTCCGCCCCACTTTTTTTAACTTTTCATTTTTTAAAAAGGGGGTTTTTTGTAAAATATTTTTTTAAAAATTTTTCTTTTATAAAAAAAAGCAAAAAAATTTTTTTTCCACCTCATTTGGAGAGTAAAACCCGCTGTGCCGAAACGCCCAAGAGGTCCCGGTTTTTAAACAAGTAATTTTTAGGTTAAAATTATTGACAGGCGTGTTAAAAAAAGTCTAAAGATTTTTTTAGTGGAAACATGTTTTCCCCCTGTTAATGTTCCCCCCCAATTTTAAAAAAAAATTTTCTAAAAACTTTTTTTAAAAAATGTCTTACGTTTGGAAAAACACAATGGTTTTTTCCTCCAAATACTTTTTTTTCCCACCTAGTAGGTCGGTCAAACAAGCAGGGCCGGCGTTTTAAATTTTAACCCAAAAAACCCAAATTATAAAAAACTTTAAGGTTTTATGGGTGACCAATGAAAATTTTTTTTTATCCCCCCGGTCAATAATAAAGGGTTTAAAATGGGTTTTAAAAAAAAAATTTGTTCAATTAATAATGATTTTTAAAAAAATATTTCAAAACAAATTTATTTATACCAAAATTTCCCCTTATTTAAAAAGAAAAAAATTGTTATTCGGTTTTTAAATTTCCTAGTTATGAAAATTTTCATGTTTTTAGTTTCGTTAAAAATAAAAAAAAAATTTTTTTTGTTATCGACATGAAACTGAAAATTATGTTTTTAAATGCCCAAAAAAAATTTTTTTTTTCCGTTTTTAAATTGGAACCCCTGGAAAGAAAACATTGAATTTTGTACAGTGATTTACCGTTCCTGGAAGTTTTTTAGGCCCCTACTAATTAAAAATAAAATTTTTGGGGGAAATTTTTAAAAAGTTTTTTAATTTTTTTTTTAAATTTTAAATCGGGGTTTTTTTTTTTAGAGTGTTTTTTTTTTGGGGGCCCAAAAAGACGCGACGAAATAAACAAAGTGAACTGTATTAACAAAGGGGGGGTTTAAAATTTTCGTGAAATTATCAAAAAGGCAGAAACCTTTATTTACATTTAAAATTTTTAAACCTTTTTTTTTTAAAAAAAAACTTGGACAGTAGTGTAATGAGGTTGCTAGAAGGGGCGTTATTGCCTAATTTTTTTTTAAAATTTTTATTTTCAGCCCGATCAATAATTTTATTATAAAAAATGAAAGTTTGTAGTTTGCCCTTTTTTGGGAAAAAAAGAAATTTTGGCCCCCATGATGGGAAAAAATTTTTACGTATATGTATTTTTCCAAAGGGGAAGGTTTTTTAAAAAATTTCCCCATCCCCTTTCCGATTCAGGTTGCCCCCCCGGTTTTCAGAAATCCCATAGAAATGCCCCTTTTTGCAAAATATGTTAAAATTTTTTTAAATTTTTACAGTGTTCTTTGTAAAACATATATTAACTTTTAGTTTTTAAAAAAAAAGAGTAAGCTTTTAAAAAAAACGACAATTTTTTTTTTAAAAAGTTTTTTCAATACTGTTTTAAATAGACTTTCTTTTCCCCCAAAACAATTCAAATTTGCGTTTAAAAAACCAACCTTTTTTAATGAAATTTTTTATTTAATATAAAACCCGCTCTGTTTCGAAGGTAATGCAGATATCAAAAAATTTTATTTACGTTGGCTACCCAAAAATAAAGAAAGTTATTAAAAAAAAAACCCTTTTTGTTTTTTTTTTTCGAAGTATGGTTTCAAAACTCGTGTGTACATATTTCTCGTCCCAGACAACAAAGAAGCCCCCCAAACGTGGCATCGGAGATATAAATAATTTTAAACTAAAATTTTTATTATAGTAAAAAAAAAAAATTTTTCTTTAAATAATATAAAAGGGCTTTTGGTTCTTAAGATTTGCGTGCGAAGCCGTGGGGGGAACAGCTAGATAGAGGCGGAATATTTGGGACATACCCCTTTATAATACGCCCAAGAGGCTCACGATTGGGGGAAAGGGCTATCAATTATCTCAGCAATTTTTTTAGAATGTGATAGAAAAAGAATTTTGTGAATATTTGTGTACTGTTTTCAACGGGAAATTTCGTGCGAAGCCGCGGGCAACTTTTGCAAAAAAAAATTTTTGAAATGCGCAGCAAAGGCGCGCCGGGCCCCCTTTGTAATATAATTAAAAAAAAGAATGTTTGTGTGTTTTTTCCCTTTTTGACTCAAAAAAAACTATTGAACCGATCACTATGAAAATTTGTATTTTTTTTGTATTTTTTTTATGTAGAAGGTTTATATGGCCAAAGCTAAATTTATGTAACTCACCACCAGGGTGTACTGCAAGATATAAGTTATCAAAGGGGGCCCGCACATTATAAACTGGGAATTACGACACAGTTACGTATATTAAATAGCCCAAAAAACCATTTGAAGGCAAAGAAATTTTTAGGGCAAAGCTTAAGAGACGCGTGCGAAGTTTGTGGGAAACAGCTAGTTTATTTTTTTTTCTAAAAGCGGAAACAAAGGTTTTGATTGTGCTTTAAAATTTTAATTTTAACTCCTGTTATTTGTTGTAGTTTGTGGTTAAAGGCCCCAAAACTTATCGAAAAGTATAGTTTTTTAAACCGCGTTTTAAATTTTTCTGGTTTTCCCAAAACCCTTTCCAAAAATAGTGGGGGAGGGGGCATTTTTCAATTGGTTTTCAAAAAAATACATTTCAAAACATGTTTTAAAAAAATTTTTATAAAATTGGGGCAAATTTTAAAAAAATGGGGATGATGGTTTAAACCCCCCCACAAAAGGGAGCATTTTTGTCATTGGGGCAAAAACGGAAGTAGTAAAAAAAAAAGGGGAGAAAAAACCTAGTGTGTGTGTGTGTGGGTGTGGGGGGGGAGGGGTGTGTGTGTGTGTGGGGTGTGTGTGTGTGGTGTGTGTGTGTGTGTGTGTGTGTGTTTTGTGTGTGTGTGTGTTTTTGTGTTTTGGGTGTGTGTTGTGTGTGTGTGGGTTTTGTGTGTGGGGGGGTGTGTGTGTGTGTGTGTGTGTGTGTGTGTGTGTGTGTGTGT
>NW_025780486.1:0-48958 GCF_021130785.1 Homalodisca vitripennis | reverse complement strand
ATAAATTTACAGCTGATCATACAATACAATCCAAATAGTACAACATATTTATAATCCAAATAATGTTTGTAAATTTTATTTCATAAAACGGCATGTATTAAAAAGTTTAATAAATGTATTAATTTAATTTTGTTTCTATTATGGTGGAGGCAATCAATGTTTAACAATAACCAGAGTTTTCACAAGTGAATGGAATAAACATAGCTGTAAATTAATATATAATGTTGGCAAGTTTAGGTATTCTAAATTATTATAAATTGGAACAGGTTGTTACTGATGTTGTGTTGTATAGGTTGTATTTACTTTTACATTACAAGAGTAAATAACAAAAATCTAACAAAATGTATCATTAAATGGTTTGAATTTTTGGAATAAAGATATCATACTGAACAAGTACATTTTGTAAATTCTATCTACTAATACCAATAACAATAACAACTTTTACAAAAAAGAAAAAAGTAATAAAACATTACAATAGTTACTTGATTACTGTGTGGTAAATAGGGTGTAAATTTGAAAGGTTGAAATTGGCTTCATTTGATACTTTTCTTAAATTTTTGACAAAAGAAGTTTTTTTCTTTGCACACTTGAAAGTGCAAACCTGTTGATGATTTCTTCATTTGAGATCTGTTTTAGAATTTTCTTTCTCGCAAGAAAGAATGAGCAAGCTTGAAAGCCAACTATCCCCCATGGTGCTTCTTAGACGATTCTTAACTATCTTCAACCGACTCATAGTTCTCTCAGCAGAACAACCTTGTGACTGGCAGAGACAACAGTATCCTATAAAGTATACTGAGATAGGGAATCCTGATAGATTCAATAGGCACCTGTATGGTCTAATAAATCCTCTTTTCACCCAGTCGTCAAACATTTTTCTTTTTCTTGAACTTGTCAGTCACTGTAACGTCCTCCTGTTCTTCATCTTCATCATGGTCAGAACTTAAACTATCCTCGGGGTTAGCAGTACTGGTTCTCTCTGATTTCTTCTTCTCAGACATGACATCAGAAATATCTATGTCCAAGTGAGTAGCTTTGTAAACATCAATGAAGATGTCTAGTTCATCTACAATTAATTCCTTGTCTAGATTGTAGTATTCACAAAGATTCTCAATTGAATGATGGATTACATTTTAGCCTTTTTTCTTATTATCTACCATCTTTCAAAATTCCATCATGAGAAAAATATCCCATCTGCGACACCATAGCCAGAGAACTTTCTGGAAATCTGTCATTTAGCTGGTTGTAGAGAGAGTCTAGAACGTTGAAATAAATATCAACCTTTACTTTCTTAATAGGGTCTTTCTATGCATTCCTCAATTGCCAACTCGTCCATGAATCTTTTCCTTTTTCTGATTCGTTGTCTGGTGGGTAAAGAAATGTTGTGTTCTTCAGCAAAGGAAGTAATGCCACTTTCAATCTTTTCCCACGCCGAATCTTGGCGCATGAACGCCAGTTTTTCCTGTGTTTCTTTAATAACTTTTGGGACTATACTGTAATCAATGGTAGGTGACTGAAAAAAAATTGTTATGGGAGACAATATTTTGAACAAAGAAGATGCTTAATGTATATTGTGCTTAATTTTCAAAATATGTCATTTGCTTTAGGAGGCCTATTGCTTTGGCTTTGGTGTTGTTGTCAGACAATTCTTGTCAGTCGACAAATCTTGCAATGTATCTCTTATTGTTTCAAAACAACTCACAATGGTTCGAAGGGCGTCAGTTTTTACTCGACCAACGAGTAGTCTGTACTCTTTTTAAGCGTCTCTTGCTTCTTTTTCCCCCCTTTTCTAGATTTTCGAGCAAAAGGTGGTGTCTCCTGTGGCATGACATGAAAACATACAAATCTTCCAAGAATGAAAACAAATTCCTCATTTGACAGCATATATCAAGGGACTTGCTCTACAACAAGGGCGAACCTGTGAGAGCAGCACCATACATAAAAAGCTTTAGGGTTTTCTTTTGTGACTAGTGATTTGAGACCTTTGAACTGCCCTCTCATGTTCCCTGCACCGTCCATACTCTGGCCTACTATACCTTTGGGATCAAGGTTTAGGGCTGTTAAGCATTTCTTTAGCTCTCTAAACAACATTTCCCCGGATGTATCCCCACTTGTAAAAACCTTGACCAAGCGCTCTTTTGGTTTAACGTTTGATATTGTAGTTTGTTTGTGTATCATCCATGTGCTCAATGTAGCGAACTATGATAGTGGTACATTCTTTTTTACTCACATCCTGGGTAGAGTCTAGTATAATCGAATAAATGTTGGTTAAATTCACACTTGTTACAATTTTATTAACTACCACGTCACTCATTGTATGATAAGATCAAAAATATTCCTGTAACTCAAGAAATTAGATCCCAGTCTTACATTCTCAGCCCTTGCTCTATCAATTTTTTTCAAAGGTAAACTCTTCGCATCTGGGCTATATTTTTCCTATAAGTCTAAATAACCCTAACAGCTTTCCTTCTAAAACATCGTTTTGCGAAAGGCAAATCATTTCCTCACTCAAGTAACTACAACAATCAATGACAACTGACAGGACTTCTCGGTTTTGGTCAACTGCTCTGTTACATTTGTTGAGCAAGGCTCGAATCTATTCTCTTTTGTGAGATCCATTGAATTCTGGCAACCTCTGGCAGATTTATGATTTTGGGAAGTCTCGTGGAGTAAAAAATCTCTTTCTCCTCTATGCTCTGTCCACCCTCTGTAGCCGGTTGTTCCCCATACAGACCGTTCAGCTGGAAGTGCAAATAGTGTGCAAGGCAAACAAAATACAGCGTCCTTTTTTTACTGTACACTAGCCACTTCCTAGGTTTCACACTGTTATTGGGCAATATACAATTTTTCCACAGAGGATTAAATTTTCTTCCACCCGTTGAAGGAAATTCTATTGATGATAAGTCTTGATTTTCCAAATTTAGAGCCACATTTATGTCTTCAGGAGAGAGCTTGAGGTTAGCATATGAAGCTGGATCACTGTGATCTTCATTAGATGAAATATCCGAGTCTGGTTCATCTACATCACTTGTTCCAAAATTGTCAGGTTCCTGTTCTTCCAGTTCTTGGTTTGATCTACAAATATATACAAAATTTGTTTAGTCTGTGAGAAGTTATTAAGCCCTTAGCTAATAGAGGTTTTAAAATTCTCAAAAAATGGTTAGGCCTATTGCCTATAACTTCCAACATATGCCTGAAGAAAATTAACCCTTCTATGAACGCCAATTCTATGCTCTACCCGTCCGATAGATAAACAACCAAGAAGCTTCTGAACTCTAACGGGACTTTGGCGAACTACAACAATATTCAGACAGTGAAGAACGTCAAGAATGTTGTACAACGGTTTATATTTGTATTCAGTATTTGGGTCAAACTATTTGGGTACATAACTATTAGGCCTATGTTATGTCCACAAGTGCTGAACAGTACCAAAATACCTATAACAGTGAATACGGCAGAACCAAATCAGACTTTGGTTTGACTCCTCAGAATACAAGCTTGGGTAAGTTAGGCTATACCATAAATTTTACAAGATATTATGTTTTTAGGTAGGTTGGATACATAAAGGCTTAGTATTCGTGTTAATCGTGTTTGCCTCTATAAAACAATATAACAGCCTGCGCCCTGCGCCTAGGCCTAGACATATTAAAATTTTGACTAAGTAAAAACCGTTTTTGCCCCTTAGGTTTACATTAGTTAGTTATTACAAAGTTAGGCCTACCTTTGTGTTTCTAGTTCAGAGTCCTTTGACTTCTAGTATGGTAGAGTAATTGCATCAGTCTCGATCTCGCTGGTAGATTTATCTTGGAAACTTTCTGATGTTGGCTCAAAAACATCTTCATCTTGGTCTTGGGTAGGCCTACTCGTCAAAGTATGAGGATGTCATCCAGGGATGTAGATTGGCTTGGGCTTGGGTCTGGAACGTATTTTTGCCATGGGCCGTTGTCGAATTTTATTTCAACCACTTTATAATTGATTTTTTAAATTGTTCTTAAACTTGTAACTATGTTTCTTCTTTACAGTGATCCAACCATTTGTCTTTGCGATGGATCGTGTTGCACATCACTTCTAGGCATTTAAATTTGTACAACGTTTTTTGCTCTCTTAGGCATCTTTAGTTTTAGTTATGAACAAATCACAAATCTACAACACAACATAAGACATACCATACGCATAACAAATACACGCACATTCAACCTTCATTAACGTCCGTATCCGAGCTTCTTCAAACGAGATAGTTTTGTTCTGTTGCAATAGGTACTCAAACTCAAAACTCACGACTCACATTCACATCAGTACATCCACTAACGGCTGTGATGTAACTGTGACAGACAGCAGACGGCAGACAAGACAGTGTAGCCAGTTGAGCCACTGCCAACCTAATCGCCCTAAACAAATAAAATATTTCTCTTAAGGATTTACACGGAGATCCTGGGAGTTAGTTTAAACGGCGGAATAATATTTAGCTATGGCAATTTCGATCTTGAATCTTGATGATATGGTTAAATGATTAATCAGTACTCTTAACTTAACTGTTTGAGTATAATTCTCATTTCTCTGGTTATCGTCATGGTTTAAAATGTAACATAAAAAAAATCATGCCCCCCCAAAAAATTTGATGGCGCAAATTGCGCCATGCCCCCCCCCTTCTGGGCACACCCTGGATGGAAGTAATCGTAGCGGATAATGTCTTCGAAATATTATACTTTTACCACTGTATTCCGATTTGTAGATATTAAAAAACATACATTTAGCAAAAGCGACGTATATATATATATATATAATATATATATATATATATATATATATAATATATATTTATTTATTTATGTTAAAATATAATGTTGCAATAAAACTCTGAATATAAAAGTAATCAAAAGCTTATATAGATTACATAGGTGTACTTACGACAGTGTAACAGTTGATATAAATAGTTTATGTCAGACTTAACTCAGAGGTTAACAACTTCCCCTCTCTTCATCAGGCATCATCTCCTAATCTCATTGGCGGGAATGTTATAATGAATTATTTTAACACGGATGAGATACTCTTAGCAGGTGTCAATTATGGTGTTTTCAAACATCTAAACAACATATTTATGCATTTAATCATTAATTGTTAATGTGGTATCTTCAGCAAAACGAATCACTGAAATGTCGTAAAAAGCCCCATTCACAATATCAGTATAAAAAACAAGACAGGTTGCAAAACTGGCCCCTGAGGCACACGAATACATTGATCTCGCTTATATTTATAATGTTTAATTTCTTTGAAAAGGATAACATGAATTATGCACAAGGTCTAGGGATTTTGAAGAGACCACAAAGCACTTATGCTGCTAGATTATTCACTCCAGTGGGGATAAAACACGGTTGCTATAAATGAAAACAATCAATAGTTAAAATTTTCCAAAATCTAACCATAACATTGAGAATGAAAAAAATTTCAGAGATTTAAAAAATGTTAAAACAATTTTTGACTGTGCTGATGAAATAGGAATTTTACAAGTTCAGTTTGGTATTTTTAAAAAGGCAGCTCGGTGTCTAGTTAAACAGTTATAATTTAAAATCCATTAAATGTACCAAAGATATCTGGGAATGACTCATATTTAAAAGAAAAAATTATGATCTGCGACAGTGATGTTGGATGAACGCAAACTTTGTAACATTTAGGATAGGATGTCATCACATCCGGAATATTTTTTGTGTTTATATTGACAATATTATTAATTTCAAACCTCCTCTGTGCTGTTTAAAAAATTCATTAACACTAGCTCATTTGGAATTATAATTATCGTAATATCAATAAAGAAGCTTTGTGTCAGTTTTAACTGGATCAGAAACAGCGTCTTCTATGTTTGACAGCGTCCAATAGATCGTCTCCATAGTTTTTTAATCGAGTTTTTTTCGCGTTTCCTTGCTCTTTTTTCCAAAACAAATAATTGGGTTCTAATGAGAGCCAAATGTTTAACGTTAACGGACAGGGATTGCAACACAGTTCTCATAAAAAAGGTTTTTAGGTTGTCCCCTTATTTATTCATTTTATTGTGAGGGTGTGTTTGAAAGTACTTTTTTTAATTGGAATATTATATTTACCTCATGAAAATGATTAAGGTCTCATTTCAAAGGATATTAAATATTTCATTTAAACGATATTCTTCATTTAGGAATACAATAAGAATTATAAATGTCAAAATTGAGTGAGATTTGTGTAAACCTTTTCAAAATTCACAAAAGCAATATACTTTTTGAAACTAAAGCGTTAAATATAAATAAGACGTCAGATGAAATGACTAGAATGCTAAAACGTCTTTAGGAATTAAAACTCTTTTTTATATTTAATGGCTGATGTTGATTTCTTTAATCTAATACTAAATTGTGAATAGCAGTAAACTCGACAAACCGTCATAAATCTTTTTGAATTCCACAAAAATACCTGAAACAGTTATTGCTAAACCTTGTTTCAAAAATATATCGCCGATAAGTAACATGTAATAAGTACGTCCTAGTAGGCTCAGCTCGGGTGTCTTATTACTAGTTAAACAGTTATAATTTAAAACCCATTAAATGTACCAAATGGCAAAGGACGGGTATTACAACAGAGACCCAATAAAAAAGTGTTTGTTTTTCTTTGTTCATTCACTTTATCTTCAGATGGTGGTGCTTGGAAAGTTTTTTTAACGCATTTGTATTTTATGTTTCATCTCATGAAAAATGGATTAACAAGTTTATCTGAACGAGTTTTACTTATTTAAGAATGTTCGGTCTACAAAGAACATTCTGGATGTCAATATTGCATAGCAACTTTGGTAAACATTCATACAATTTTGGAACGTTTATAAAAAGTTAGATTCCAGCCAAAAAACCAAAAAAGGATTGAAAAAGAATTGAAGAACTGAAGGTTAAGGTTATCAAAGGTTAAGGCAATGAAATAATAGCACTTTCAATCTTCAATGTATATTTCATTTAAACACTTTTATTTATAAGTAATTATACTGTAGTTCCAATAGCAATTATAGTCACTAGTCTAGTATGTTGCTGTCATGAAAAACAATGAGATACAATTTACAGCTGATCATACAATACAATCCAAATAGTTACAACATATTATAATCCAAATAATGTTTGTAAATTTTATTTCATGAAACGGCATGTATTAAAAAAGTTTAATAAATGTATTAATTTAATTTTGTTTCTATTATGGTGGAGGCATCATGTTTAACAATAACCAGAGTTTTTCACAAGTGAATGGAATAAACATAGCTGTAAATTAATATATAATGTTGGCAAGTTTAGGTATTCTAAATTATTATAAATTGGAACAGGTTGTTACTGATGTTGTGTTGTAGGTTGTATTTACTTTTACATTACAAGAGTAAATAACAAAAATCTAACAAAATGTATCATTAAATGGTTTGATTTTTGGAATAAAGATATCATCTGAACAAGTACATTTTGTAAATTCTATCTACTAATACCAATAACAATAAACAACTTTTACAAAAAAGAAAAAAAGTAATAAAACATTACAATAGTTACTTGATTACTGTGTGGTAAATAGGGTGTAAATTTAAAAGGTTGAAAATTGGCTTCATTTGATACTTTTCTTAAATTTTTGACAAAAGAAGTTTTTTTCTTTGCACACTTGAAAGTGTGCAAACCTGTTGATGATTTCTTTCATTTGAGATCTGTTTTTAGAATTTCTTTCTCGCAAGAAAGAATGAGCAAGCTTGAAAGCCAACTATCCCCCATGGTGCTTCTTAGACGATTCTTAACTATCTTCAACCGACTCATAGTTCTCTCTCAGCAGAACAACTTGTGACTGGCAGAGACAACAGTATCCTATAAAGTATACTGAGATGAGGGAATCCTGATAGATTCATTAGGCACCTGTATGGTCTAATATATCCTCTTTTCACCCATCGTCAACATTTTTCTTTTTCTTGAACTTGTCAGTCACTGTAACGTCCTCCTGTTCTTCATCTTCATCATGGTCAGAACTTAAACTATCCTCGGGTTAGCAGTACTGGTTCTCTCTGATTTCTTCTTCTCAGACATGACATCAGAAATATCTATGTCCAAGTGAGTAGCTTTGTAAACATCAATGAAGATGTCTAGTTTCATGCTACAATTAATTCCTTGTCTAGATTGTAGTATTCACAAAGATTCTCAATTGAAGATGGATTACATTTTAGGCCTTTTTTCTTATCATCTACCATCTTCAAAATTCCATCATGAGAAAAATATCCCATCTGCGACACCATAGCCAGAGAACTTTCTGGAAATCTGTCATTTAGCTGGTTGTAGAGAGAGTCTAGAACGTTGAAATAAATATCAACCTTTACTTTCTTAATAGGGTCTTCTATGCATTCCTCAATTGCCAACTCGTCCATGAATCTTTTCCTTTTTCTGATTCGTTGTCTGGTGGGTAAAGAAATGTTGTGTTCTTCAGCAAAGGAAGTAATGCCACTTTCAATCTTTTCCCACGCCGAATCTTGGCGCATGAAACGCCAGTTTTTCCTGTGTTTCTTTAATAACTTTTGGGACTATACTGTAATCAATGGTAGGTGACTGAAAAAAAATTGTTATGGGAGACAATATTTTGAACAAAGAAGATGCTATGTATATTGTGCTTATATTTTCAAAATATGTCATTTGCTTTAGGAGGCCTATTGCTTTGGCTTTGGTGTTGTTGTCAGAATTCTTGTCAGTCGACAAATCTTGCAATGTATCTCTTATTGTTTCAAAACAACTCACAATGGTTCGAAAGGGCGTCAGTTTTTACTCGACCAACGAGTAGTCTGTACTCTTTTTAAGCGTCTCTTGCTTCTTTTTCCCCCCTTTTTCTAGATTTTCGAGCAAAAGGTGGTGTCTCCTGTGGCATGACATGAAAACATACAAATCTTCCAAGAATGAAAACAAATTCCTCATTTGACAGCATATATCAAGGGACTGCTCTACAAACAAGGGCGAACCTGTGAGAGCAGCACCATACATAAAAAGCTTTAGGGTTTTCCTTTTGTGACTAGTGATTTGAGACCTTTGAACTGCCCTCTCATGTTCCCTGCACCGTCCATACTCTGGCCTACTATACCTTTGGGATCAAGGTTTAGGGCTGTTAAGCATTTCTTTAGCTCTCTAAACAACATTTCCCCGGATGTATCCCCACTTGTAAAAACCTTGACCAAGCGCTCTTTTGGTTTAAACGTTTTGATATTGTAGTTTGTTGTGTATCATCCATGTGCTCAATGTAGCGAACTATGATAGTGGTACATTCTTTTTTACTCACATCCTGGGTAGAGTCTAGTATAATCGAATAAATGTTTGGTTAAATTCACACTTGTTACAATTTTATTAACTACCACGTCACTCATTGTATTTGATAAGATCAAAAATATTCCTGTAACTCAAGAAATTAGATCCCAGTCTTACATTCTCAGCCCTTGCTCTATCAATTTTTTCAAGGTAAACTCTCGCATCTGGGCTAATATTTTCCTATAAGTCTAAATAACCCTAACAGCTTTCCTTCTAAAACATCGTTTTGCGAAAGGCAATCATTTCCTCACTCAAGTAACTACAACAATCAATGACAACTGACAGGACTTCTCGGTTTTGGTCAACTGCTCTGTTACATTGTTGAGCAAGGCTCGAATCTATTCTCTTTTGTGAGATCCATTGAATTCTGGCAACCTCTGCAGATTTATGATTTTTGGGAAGTCTCGTGGAGTAAAAAATCTCTTTTCTCCTCTATGCTCTGTCCACCCTCTGTAGCCGGTTTGTTCCCCATACAGACCGTTCAGCTGGAAGTGCAAATAGTGTGCAAGGCAAACAAAATACAGCGTCCTTTTTTTACTGTACACTAGCCACTTCCTAGGTTTCACACTGTTATTGGGCAATATACAATTTTTCCACAGAGGATTAAATTTTCTTCCACCCGTTGAAGGAAATTCTATTGATGATAAGTCTTGATTTTCCAAATTTAGAGCCACATTTATGTCTTCAGGAGAGAGCTTGAGGTTAGCATATGAAGCTGGATCACTGTGATCTTCATTAGATGAAATATCCGAGTCTGGTTCATCTACATCACTTGTTCCAAAATTGTCAGGTTCCTGTTCTATGCTTCCAGTTCTTGGTTTGATCTACAAATATATACAAAATTTGTTTAGTCTGTGAGAAGTTATTAAGCCCTTAGCTAATAGGTTTTAAAATTCTCAAAAAATGGTAGGCCTATTGCCTATAACTTCCAACATATGCCTGAAGAAAATTAACCCTTCTATGCACGCCAATTCTATGCTCTACCCGTCGATAGATAAACAACCAAGAAGCTTCTGAACTCTAACGGGACTTTGGCGAACTACAACAATATTCAGACAGTGAAGAACGTCAAGAATGTTGTACACGGTTATAATTTTGTATTCAGTATTTGGGTCAAACTATTTGGGTACATAACTATTAGGCCTATGTTATGTCCACAGAGTGCTGAACAGTACCAAAATACCTATAACAGTGAATACGGCAGAACCAAATCAGACTTTGGTTTGACTCCTCAGAATACAAGCTTGGGTAAGTTAGGCTATACCATAAATTTTACAAGATATTATGTTTTTAGGTAGGTTGGATACATAAAGGCTTAGTATTCGTGTTAATCGTGTTTGCCTCTATAAAACAATATAACAGCCTGCGCCCTGCGCCTAGGCCTAGACATATTAAAATTTTGACTAAGTAAAAACCGTTTTTTGCCCCTTAGTTTACATTAGTTAGTTATTACAAAGTTAGGCCTACCTTTGTGTTTTCTAGTTTCAGAGTCTGTGACTTCTAGTAGTGGTAGAGTAATTGCATCAGTCTCGATCTCGCTGGTAGATTTATCTTGGAAACTTTCTGATGTTGGCTCAAAAACATCTTCATCTTGGTCTTGGGTAGGCCTACTCGTCAAAGTATGAGGGATGTCATCCAGGGATGTAGATTGGCTTGGGCTTGGGTCTGGAACGTATTTTTGCCATGGGCCGTTGTCGAATTTTATTTCAAACCACTTTATAATTGATTTTTAAATTGTTCTTAAACTTGTAACTATGTTTCTTCTTACAGTGATCCAACCATTTGTCTTTGCGATGGATCGTGTTGCACATCACTTCTTAGGCATTTAAATTTGTACAACGTTTTTGCTCTCTTAGGCATCTTTAGTTTTAGTTATGAACAAATCACAAATCTAACAACACAACATAAGACATACCATACGCATAACAAATACACGCACATTCAACCTTCATTAACGTCCGTATCCGAGCTTCTTCAAACGAGATAGTTTTGTTCTGTTGCAATAGGTACTCAAACTCAAAACTCACGACTCACATTCACATCAGTACATCACTAACGGCTGTGATGTAACTGTGACAGACAGCAGACGGCAGACAAGACAGTGTAGCCAGTTGAGCCACTGCCAACCTAATCGCCCTAAACAAATAAAATATTTCTCTTAAGGATTTACACGGAGATCCTGGAGTTAGTTTAAAACGGCGGAATAATATTTAGCTATGGCAATTTCGATCTTGAATCTTGATGATATGGTTTAAAATGATTAATCAGTACTCTTAACTTTAACTGTTTGAGTATAATTCTCATTTCTCTGGTTATCGTCATGGTTTAAAATGTTAACATAAAAAAAATCATGCCCCCCCCTTCTGGGCACCCCTGGATGGAAGTAATCGTAGCGGATAATGTCTTAGAAATATTATACTTTTATCACTGTATTCCGATTTGTAGATATTAAAAAACATACATTTAGCAAAAGCGACGTATATATATATATATATATATATATATATATATATATATATATAATATATATTTATTTATTTTATGTTAAAATATAATGTTGCAATAAAACTCTGAATATAAAAGTAATCAAAAGATTATATAGATTACATAGGTGTACTTACGACAGTGTAACAGTTGATATAAATAGTTATGTCAGACTTAACTCAGAGGTTAACATCTTCCCCTCTCTTCATCAGGCATCATCTCCTAATCTCATTGGCGGGAATGTTATAATGATTATTTAACACGGATGAGATACTCTTAGCAGGTGTCAATTATGGTGTTTCAACATCTAAACAACATATTTATGCATTTATCATTAATTGTTAATGTGGTATCTTCAGCAAAACGAATCACTGAAATGTCGTAAAAAGCCCCATTCACATATAAGTATAAAAAACAAGACAGGTTGCAAAACTGGCCTCTGAGGCACATGAATACATTGATCTCGCTTATATTTATAATGTTTAATTTCTTTGAAAAGGATAACATGAATTATGCACAAGGTCTAGGGATTTGAAGAGACCACAAAGCACTTATGCTGCTAGATTATTCACTCCAGTGGGGATAAAACACGGTTGCTATAAATGAAAACATCAATAGTTTAAATTTTCCAAAATCTAACCATAACATTGAGAATGAAAAAATTTCAGAGATTTAAAAAATGTTAAAACAATTTTTGACTGTGCTGATGAAATAGGAATTTTACAAGTTCAGTTTGGTATTTTTAAAAAGGCAGCTCGGGTGTCTAGTTAAACAGTTATAATTTTAAAATCCATTAAATGTACCAAAGATATCTGGGAATGACTCATATTTAAAAGAAAAAATTATGATCTGCGACAGTGATGTTGGATGAACGCAAACTTGTAACATTTAGGATAGGATGTCATCACATCCGGAATATTTTTGTGTTTATATTGACAATATTATTAATTTCAAACCTCCTCTGTGCTGTTTAAAAATTCATTAACACTAGCTCATTTGGAATTATAATTATCGTAATATCAATAAAGAAGCTTTGTGCAGTTTTAACTGGATCAGAAACAGCGTCTTCTATGTTTGACAGCGTCCAATAGATCGTCTCCATAGTTTTTTATCGAGTTTTTTTTCGCGTTTCCTTGCTCTTTTTCCAAAACAAATAATTGGGTTCTAATGAGAGCCAAATGTTTAACGTTAACGGACAGGGATTGCAACACAGTTCTCATAAAAAGGTTTTAGGTGTCCCTTATTTATTCATTTTATTGTGAGGGTGTGTTGAAAGTACTTTTTTAATTGGAATATTATATTTTACCTCATGAAAATGATTAAGGTCTCATTTCAAAGGATATTAAATATTTCATTTAAACGATATTCTTCATTTAGGAATACAATAAGAATTATAAATGTCAAAATTGAGTGAGATTTGTGTAAACCTTTTCAAAATTCACAAAAGCAATATACTTTTTGAAACTAAAGCGTTAAATATAAATAAGACGTCAGATGAAATGAGCTAGATGCTAAAACGTCTTTAGGAATTAAAACTCTTTTTTATATTTATGGCTGATGTTGATTTCTTTAATCTAATACTAAATTGTGAATAGCAGTAACTCGACAAACCGTCATAAATCTTTTGAATTCCACAAAAATACCTGAAACAGTTATTGCTAAACCTTGTTTCAAAAATATATCGCCGATAAGTAACATGTAAATAAGTACGTCCTAGTAGGCTCAGCTCGGGTGTCTTATTACTAGTTAAACAGTTATAATTTAAAACCCATTAAATGTACCAAATGGCAAAGGACGGGTATTACAACAGAGACCCAATAAAAAAGTGTTTGTTTTTCTTTGTTCATTCACTTTATCTTCAGATGGTGGTGCTTGGAAAGTTTTTTTAACGCATTTGTATTTTATGTTTCATCTCATGAAAATGATTAACAAGTTTATCTGAACGATTTTACTTATTTAAGAATGTTCGGTCTACAAAGAACATTCTGGATGTCAAAATTGGATGAAATTTGTGGAAATATTTTCAAAAATTTACAAAGACCATTTACCTTATTAAACCATACAAATTAAGTACTCGTATACACAATACAGATAAATCTTGAGCTAGATACTAAAATGACTTTAGGATTTAAATTCTTTATTATGTATAGCTAATGTTGGACCAAAAACCTCTTAATCCTTTGAAATCCACAAAATTACACCTCATATAAGTATTATCGAACTCTTAATATATATATATATATATATATATATATATATATATATATATATATATATATATACTGTATATGTATATGTATTACTTGTATTAATATTTTAATGAGTCGGAGTTAATATGAATATAAAATACAAATAATACAAATATGAAATGTTTACCGATGTGGACAAATTTTAAGTACTATTCAAATGTATATATATATATATATATATATATATATATATATATATATGTGTGTGTTATGTGTGTGTGTTTTATATATTGTATAAACGAAATGTAGGACAAACTATTTTAATAGATATAACATTCTTCTTAGTTTAAACGGTTTTAGTTTTGAATATATAACACAAGAAAAACTGTTTATAACACTTTTAGACTATATGATTACAACATTTTGCCACTTTCTTATTGTCAGAGCTTTAAGAATGTCATGACTCTGCTGATGGGATCCCTGCGTCTACAGAAACCGATTGATTGATTTTGGGAAATCCAAGTTTGATTGAAGGATTAAAAGCTACTCAGCTCCCACACGTGATGTTGTGATGGCGTGGCCCGTATACTCACGCCAGGAGACTTTACAGGATGTAAACGATTATTTACCACCGTTTATTAAACCCTCCTCCCAAATATATTATGTAAAATTATTATTATTTGTCCTATTTTTATTAAAACCCAACTTATTACAAAAACCGTCCACTTTTTGTAAAAAGATTAAATACAAAAGTAATTTACTCATTACAGGGTGGCGCTACTGTTATACAACATTTGTCTATCTCTAAATACACAAATATTTCTCTCCTAATTGTAACTTTATATCAAAATGTTTACGGGATGGATAAATATTAACTCCTCATATTGTTATGATTTTTTATGTATATTATATACTTGTTTATAATCCAACGACTTTTAAGGGCTAACATTATGAATATTTTTTATAACAGTTCATATTTCCTTTAAAATTTCACAATCATGGTTTCTAAAACTCTTCAAGTTGCTGCAGTACTTGTATAAGTAATCGTAGCTGTAGGAAGTTTTAACAATGTGTGTGTGTGTGTGTGTGTGTTGTGTGTGTGTGTGTGTGTGTGTGTGTGCGCGCTCAATACTAAACCTATTAATAAATGTGCGTAAAAAATTATGTTAACCTGGAGTCTATAATAACTCGCTTGTGAGATTCATTCAACGTCATTGACATAATTTAGTTAATTTTACAAATTTTATATGAAATGTAGAATATATATATGCTAGTGTAGATATACTAAAACGACAGTAGAGACGAATTGAAGAGGAGCTAAAATAAATGTCTATTTTTGAAACTACGTCGTTGTATATAAAGATTTGAGTGAGATAAAAAATATGGGTTGTGTCCTTGTTCATTTGAGTATAATGAGAGAAACGGATAGAATTCATCTGGTAAACTTTGAATTTATACTTGAGGTAAAATGCATATATTTCTTTTAGTGCTTCACTTCTTGGGATTGCATATTACTGTCTTCGGCGTAGACGTGATGATTTCTAAAGACGTTCCCGTGGAACGAAGTAGTTCCGAGTTGCAGATGGGTATTTTTCTTCACGCCAGGTTCTGACCTCTGGGAAACCGGGAACACCCCCACCCCTTCACTGTGTTAGTTAGTATTTGAATTACCTGTTTTAAAACCGAAGAGATTCCAGGTCCGGTGATGTAGGACAGAATAGAAAATGATATATTTCCCATTCTATGTTTCTTTATATTACAGGGGAAAAGTTTTTGTTTGAAGGTTATTAGGTTCCGGACTATTTACATATATTTCATGCACATAGTCCGGAACCTAATATAGGAGTTGTATGTCCGGTTGTAGTGAAAAGGATTTTTCGATGCAACCGATAACAGATGTTAGAGTTGATTGGAGATTATTATTCTACAGAAGTGTTTGCTGTTAATACCTCGATAAATGTACCAACAAGGTTTAATTCCACCTCCTATACAGTGAGATACACGAGTCATTGCCGAATGTATGGAAGGCGTCAATAGATAACTTTAATAGATTTGTACAGTAAGATATACTCATATATTATACTCGTATATATTAAGATGATTAGAGAGAACATCCGCCTGAAAATAGTGAGAAAAACATACTGTTTTGACGTAGTAATGTATTATACGACATAAATTTCCTTAAACATCACCACAACTATTATGGAACCTATGATATAATCCTGGAATTTCATATTATATAAAACAGTAGGCTGTAGCAGTAAGTTTTCAATACAGTTGTCATGTTTGGAAGGCGGAATGTCAACTTACATTGGTACAAACGTTACCACTAATGTAATGAAAAGCATTACATGATTGGTGTTCACTCTACATCAGAGCTATCCAGTTTATTCTGACAAGCTGTCCTTTACTATGCAACTTCATCCTTTACCCTACAGTATTGAGGTATTTTACTGGGGAAGATCAGCCTAATGTCAGATGTTCACTCAAAATACTGTCTAAAGGCTTTCTAAAACTTAGTAGTTTCCAAAATTTTCACAAAATTACAACAATCTCGTGTGGTTGAAGCGAACTACGGTGACAGTTTTGTTAAGAATTACTATTTTATTAAACAAAAAGCTATAATCTACCTACCCGCATTACCTGCACGTTAATACTCACGTCACTATCACATACAGTAATGATTAGACAGATTAACAGATCTGCACCACAGAGAGAAATATTTTGTAGGCTTCAGAGAGATTTTAAAACTCTAACATAATCGTCATTAAACATCAGTCAACTAATGAACATGTTGGCATGTACTATGCAATTGGTATAATGTGAACCATTGTAGTTATGAAAATAACGTAAGTAATTCGTCGCTATGGCATTTTACCATTAGAAACTGTTTTTTTACTTTTAATGGTGATGGTTTATAAGGTGTAGGGAAACAAGCACGCCTCACATTAAAAAACTATTTTTTCGCCAGATTATACTCTATATCCAAAAAATGTCTTAGGAAAAAAGCGTCACAGGCTTAAACTAGTATCAAATTTAAACTGCCTGTAACATTAATTCACAAATATAAATGTAGTATTTTTGAAAACATTTGCTTTTTTGTTTCAAAATAACATTTCTTGAACTAATTTAGCGGAACTTTTCTTAAAAATGGTGTTTTTAAGGCAAGTTTATAAATGTTTCATTTGGTCTGTGGAAGGGCCTAAACGAAATAACTTACAACTTGGCAACGCATGTATTATTGCACTTTTGCGTTTCATCCTAAGGCTTTGAAAACGTACGGAACATGTTTGATGTCGATATTTTTGCATGATTATCATCGCAATAAAATTGTTCAATGTGAAATCCTACCAATTGTGATTAATTTACGATTCAATCAAATGTAACAAGGAATAAGAATCGACCCACAATATTATTGTGACTTCATCCTTTACATTGAACTGAAACGTCTATCTAACCTACTGAAAGCGATGTCTACATTTCTTTGATCAGACACAATAGGGACTGACGGTAAATTGAAGTTATCCGATTTACTGTGAGAGTTTTACCCTTTCTCCTGGTATTCACCATCAGTGATGAAATAATAACATTGCGGAGTCAGTCCTCAGATTAAACTGCGATAAATTATTCAAAAGCTTGTTCCCTACTAATTTAAATATTGAAAAGGTATAAATTTAATTTTGTCTATTTATTTTTAATGTTAATGTTACGTATTGTTAAATGCTACAGACATAATTTGCTAATAAGCCTCTACCTTGTTCGTTTAAAGTTTGTTATTGACGATGGAAGGTATATTTTTAATACGTGTAAAAATATTTGTATGTATTTTTCTTTATTTCATTTCTTCTTATTTCTGCTCTTTATATTTGTATGTATTAATACCTCCTCCACCTGACGAATAGGACAGATTCCAATCCTCAAAACGTTGTATTATACCTTGTGTAACATATGCCAATGGCAAAGTTTCGAAATCCTGTTATTCTTTAAATTTTATAACGAGACTGTATATTTTATAGACGGACTGTAGAATGGCCATCGCGTTCACCAGATCTGTCCCCATTAGACTATTTTGTTTGGGGTTACCTTAAGGACAACGTCTACAAAACAAAGCCTCAAAATTTAAATAAACTGAGACAAAGAATACTTCAAGAATGTCAGACGATTCCTCAAGTTGCCCTGCAAAATTCTGTTAATAGTTTTTATGTGCGTCTTTCAAACTGTCAAATAACCGGAGGTGTACAATTCGAACATTTACCCTGAAAACATTTGGTAAGTGAACATCTTTTTTAAATAAAACCTTTGAACAGCCGCCATTTTGTACTGGATCAATCTTTTTGAGTGCGGTTTGCGGCATTAAACTCTGCTAGATAAGCCCTTTAAAATCGATTGACCTATGCTCCTATTAAAGATTTCCTTCTGACTCCTTGCGGGACGTCCCCATGATATTACAGAAAACTGATAGTTCCTTCAAAAAGTTGATTTTTAGGTGAAGTGCTGATGTACCAAATCTTGTTGATTTATCTGTTATCGTTCAGAAAATATTATACCTGTGCAGGACTTTATGTACACCCTGTATATATATATATATATATATATATATATATATATATATATATATATATATATATATATATATATAAATAGACAAGTGGTGTTTTACCATAACATTATTGTGATTATTCACAAGTATTGGACTGCTCTAATCTCACAATGAACAATATCCTATCGGTTATTGTTGTAATTTTGCACTGATATGCGCCTGGCGAAGAGTTATAATAAAATATTCTAATATTCCAACTATTGATTGATGAAACAGAATAGCGATATCCCAGTGATTAATTAGTCTCACCGTTGAGCTGTAATATTGCAGTGATTAGTCGTACCGCAATGCTATGAGTCACCAGTATTTAATTACTCGTAGCGTAATGCTGCAATATCGCTATGATTAGTTAGTTACTCAAAGGGAAATGCTTTTAGTATTTTGGTTATTAATAAGTGGAATAATAGTTTGATCTGTTGTTGGTTCCAATGTCAAACCAAAAATATGTAGTTTTTTTGTATTTATAAAAATATTCATTTATCATGCAAGAATATTAAGGGTTGAAAATTGGCAGCAGAAACCTTCAACCATCAGAGTCGGAGATAATGTCTCAAGTTAGTGAGATAACCTCCCGCCAATGAGATTAGGAGTCGCCTTGTCTTGGAAGTGAAGGTTGGCAGGGAGGGGAGATGATAGCTTTGTATTAAGTCTGACATAACTAAGTATATAAACTGTTATACTCTCTCAAGTAAAGTGATTCCACATGGATATTATCATGCCATTACTTTCTTTTGGTGCGTTTTAATAAAAAGTAAAAATGATTATAATTACAAATCTATTATTTCTTAAAAATGTTTCATTACATCTAAAATAGAATGCGGAAGCCATTTCATAAGGTAAGTTTAACAAATAAGATTTTTGATTTACGTACAATTGCTGAGGCAACATACAATTTTGCATCGATATACTGATATAATTATGAGATAAAAAGTTTATATCCGTAAGCACACCTGTGATCTCCACAGAAGCACAGGAGATGTAATATTATTTGTAGGGCAGATCTATTTCTAATTATATTAGGAATCCGTTCAAACCTTAAAGAAAACATATCTGTAGATACTTTCAAACGTATATTAAGAAAAATGCTCATTAGTAAGTAAGTATGTCACTTGTAATTTATTTATATCTTAATGGAACTATGTACAGTATTGACTTGAGTTGTTTCTGTAAATCAGTGTACCTGAGAAACGCTTCAAAATAAAGGCATTTTTATTTATTTATTTATTAAGAGCAGGAATATGATTTATATATCTGAATATCAAATTTCGCGTTTCTGCAATAATATTCCGTGAGAGTAATATAATAATATTGAACACATGTAATTAAGGTTATTTACATTCAATTAACTGTAAATAAATGAATATATGTCATATATATGTAGTATAGATATAGTGTTTTTTATTTTATGTGAATTTTAAAGTATTCTTTTCTTATATACACGGTTATCTAAAAATTACAAATATTCTCTAAAGATATCTCAGGGAAAATAAAAAAATACGTCATGAAATCATACAAAGTAAAGCAAAGGACATATAATTTATACACTTATCATATTATAAATCCAATCAAATATAGTGTTATGAAGTTTTAGTTGACAAATTAATATTGTTAAGATTGAATAATACAGTATAAAGTAAGAGACCGAAGCATGTTATTAAGCCCTGGACAAAACCTTAAAAAAATAATGTTATTGTCCGTTCGTGCGATATTTATTAACACAGAGGTTCAAAGACGAACTTGGTTCTTGAGGAGGATCTTGGTTCAAAGAGGAACTCTATTCATTTTGGGGGAAAAGTTAAAAAATAAGGAAAAATGAAAAACTAAACTCTAAAACTTTTACAATGGTTTTACGGGTAAAAAATATGGTAACATAACAGTTCAGAACAAACTAACCTTTAAAAAACTGAGTACAACGATATGACATTTGTCATGTGACATAGCTAGGACTTTAGCTACATTTTTTTCAGGTCCTTTATATCCATTATATCGGCTTAAGAATAATACATTTTAAATTGTTTTTTTTAAAACAGTTTCCTAACTATTTATAGTAATTATTATTACGAACAAGCTAGAGTGTTGCCAGACCACATGTCGGGTAACAAGCTGCACTGAACTTGATGGAATATTACATCGGTTTTGAGATGTAGACAAAGAATCACATACAAAAAAGAAAGAAGAGAAACAAGCTTCCATGCAGACAGAAGAGAAATTGAGCTAGTCTACTGAGTTACTGAGTCACATGCTTTAATTCCGCTCAGTTATACTTCATGGAAGCACGTGGACCGTCACCGAACTCAACATTACATGTATAGAAATTTAATTGCATGCAAAATTTAAAGTTATACTTGAAATTTTTTCCTTAAAACATATTGCGGACATGTGTTATTATGCTACTTGTTAAAATTCCAAATGACACAGTCCACACATTTTTTAATCCTTAATCTTCTTATTGCCACTTCACTGTCACCCATGAGCCCAACGTACAAATGTTCTCTAAAACTCAGTGTTTCGATGGACTGATATAGCCTGTCGTAGAACTCAAGAGCTACCAATAAAAAAAAATGAAGCTTTAAGCAAAATTTCAAACCTGCAGACCATCAGTTCTTGAAATATTGTGAGGACAGATGAACAAAAACGAAATTTTTAATTAAGCCCCTGGAGTGATATATTTGTTAATGTTTTATACTCGAGTTCACTATGAATTAAAATACGTATTGAGTAATCCTAATTCTCTGAGCTCCAAGCACAATGCACCAGTCATAGACGACAAATGATCTTATACTATGCTTTACCAGGGGTCCAGAGTGTTAAACATTATTTTACTTCGCTTAGAGTATTTTACACTAAGTTGGATTTTCCCCTCAAAGCGTCAGTGCATCCAAGAGTAAACATTAATTTATTCTGTTTTCTACATTATGTAACTTCATCATCAACTGGTAATAGATATAAGTACCCAAAAGAGAGTAACGCAGAGTTGTTATAATTCCATTATTTTTTTGCTGTACAGCATCTGAAGCACATTGGTATTATCTACGGGACTGGATTAGTACAAGAGCTATAATTCCAATATGAAAGGAAAATATAAAACGCTGACAAAGCCCTTTGTCTCGTAAACTGGTGAGTGGACATTACATACAAAGTAATATTCACTATCGTATGTTGGATACTAAAGGACCTTGGCATGTTTTAAAGAAATGACACAACGATTCTAGTAACCTCTAGACAGTCTGAGTGAACAGACTTCGGGTTTTATATCCACTCAGATGAAACTCCTCGAGAGAGCGAGAGAGGTCAACCTAAAAATAGAATTCTTTAGTTCCTCGACCTTCAACAATGTCTTACTCTTAAATAGCACATTTAAAGTTTTTATTGGTGGAGGATGTGTTAAGAAGTTATGCACTAAACTTTCTTCAATTACAAACGTTTAGTTAATACGGGAATATCAGTAGTTAGGAATTACTTATTTATTAATTATTAGTGGAATGAATTTAAATCCATGTAATTTCCTTTTGGTTGCTACAAGATTAGATCTCACTCACCTTTTTATTCCTACTCATATTATTTAAATACGTATAGGATTACTCGAAATACACAAAATTTAATATGAAATACAGTATCCTACTATTAAAAATTATTAAAGCTACAATAGCTATGGGACAGTAACACGTTCCGATTTCCTTATTTAATAAAGGTTTCAAGGATAGGAAATAAACTGTCGTGCTTCCTCAATGTACAATATTACTTTGATCGTAAAAACCTGGAAAGCTTGAAGTATCAATTTCTGCAACATGTTTTAGATTCAAGGGAGTAAATAAAGTTTATTCTCAGAACATTGAATTAGATATATCCACGTAACTTGAGCTGCTTTAAGCATCAGTTTCTAAAACCACCCTCTGTAAGTAATATATTTAAACTACCGGATCTACTGGCCTTAGTGTAAAATCAAATAATGTTATGTAGATGTACATAGAGACATAGATACATAAGATATTTATAAACTGGTTGTTGACCAACATTAAATGATTTGGTACTTGTTCCTGAGATGAAGATAACTTACTGAATCGAACAGTTCGATTTGTATTAAATACTGCCTTAGTAACAGATACAATCGAGTTAATATTGATAAATAATATTTGAGGGTTAATCGCCCTATCAACTTCTTAAATTAAACTTCTCTGTACAAATTTTAAACATTAAAAGTACGCTCAAGCGTCACTACTCATGCTGATCGCGCGTCGTCACGTTACTTGATGTATCACCCAATCAAAACGACGCGGGCGGTCGTGGCTTAGGAACAACCCTACAATTTCCTTTCATTCTTCATTGAACTTTATATGGGAAAGCTAGTAATGAAGTAAATGATTGTGAATGTTATACAATTTCATTTCGGTCCTGAACACAATACTCTTGTTTATTAAACGGTCAAATTAAACTTATTATTATCTGTATTTACAATTGGTATGCAATTCAGGCCGTAGACGGAAAAATAGCATTTAATTTCATCACACTTATTAATCGAAACAAAACGAATGCATATTATTAAACTTAACTTCCGCAGTGCTATACTTATGTGCAAGATAAAAGTAAATAAAGCTAAAAGTAAAATATTAAGTCCATAACTCAATACACTTAGAACGGAATGCAAGAGTATATTTTTCTTTATCCAATTGCGTTACTCTGATTTTAATTAAATATTGACAATATATCATAGTGTCAAGGGTTTAGTCATAAACTTGTACATTTCTAACTTTCTTTACCAAACAATACTAACCTTTATATTAGTTTCTTAAAATATACATCTGTTGTCTCTCATCAATGTCAACGTTTTAACTTCAGAATGATTTGAATAAAAGTAAAAGAAAATATTATGGACAAGGTATGATATATTTTTGAAATAAAAAACTGGTACTAATTAAACTAGTTGTAACTTATTCATTCGAACTGTAATATATTCATGTTAGGAGACGACAAATTAACTGTTCAATATTACAGGTTCACATGTATAATAATAATAATAATACAATTAACTCTTGCTAATACTGGAAGTGGTGGGTGAATTGTCGTATTTATTATATTGTGATGTTACCTTTTAATCCAATAATATCAATATTGCTGTTCAGTTCTGTTGATTCCCTGCTTAACAATTGTCAGCACGGCTTTGTTCATTAATTCGTCAGTATTTTATTGATTACAATAACTTTTTTGCCAGTATAAGTATAAAATGTTTTTCTTTAATTTCTCTTACGGATATTTGAATACACATTTCTCACAAGATTATCTCATTTAAATTCTCTAGTATTGGAATGGCACATGATATAACACGCTTATAACTTTATTTATATAACAGTTTACTCTTAATGTTACAAATAAGAAACAGTTTAAACCACGTATAACAAATATGTTATAGAGCAGCGATTAGAAACAATTCGTGGTGTGAGTAATTAAAATATGTACCATGTTGAAACAAATTCAACGCAGGGAAATGCATATTTTAATAATATCTTAGGGTATTCTTTTTGTAATAAAATAGTCGTAGTAAGAAGGGAGTTTAGGATATATTTTTTACTATCCATTTCATTTATAATTTTACTAAGTTTCAATAAGTGTCCAGTCAGTAAACTGCATTCTCATACATTCAGTATTTTAAACTCAGCTTCTTTAAATGATGGAGGACTTAAGTTACAACTAAAAATATTACAACAATTGGTTGAAATTCTATTTTTTGAGAGGGAAGTTTAAATTAAAAGTAGGAGAAGGTCCTTGCACATGTAGTGACATCAAGGTGACATGTTTATGGAAGACAAATGTCAATAAGAGTACAAATATACACATGTAAATATAATATGGACACTTGATTTAGGTCACGTGTCAAGATTAGTGTAATCATGTTGTGATGGCAGGGTTGGCAGGTTTAACAGTTCAAATTTTCATTTTTATTAATACAGCTAATAAGAACTGACCATCACTAACATGGCATCACATTTACAACGGTTTATATTATATTTTAAATAAAATTTCGGAGAAAAATGAGCTATATTGTAAAGATAAACTTCTTTGAAGCAATAAAATTAAATTAAAGGAACTAGGGAGAGGGTACACAAAGTTAAAATTAACCTCCCCTCCCCTTCTCCAGTCATGCTCAAGACCGACAATAAAGACAGCTACAAAGTCCTCCCTACCAGTCAGTGATTTCTTTCGTGATTTTTTACCACAACCTCAATTTGATTCATGAACATGTTATGATATCATAGAATGACAACTTTTACAAATAATTGAATCCTCTTCATCATACCCTTCCAAGGAAAAGGCTATAAGTCAAATCAGACGACCGCTATTCAGAAATGTCATGTTATGAATAGGTAACATCTAGAAGTTGGTAAACCAATCGAAACTTTTGAGAGAACAAAAGTTAATGCATACATTATAAAACAAAAATAACAAGTTTTTACCTTCAACCAAACAGTGTTTTATGATCAAAATACGTTTCATAGTTAGTTTAATATATAGTATCATTTTCATCACCGTATTTAGTCACGAGCTTTAAAACTTACCGAATATGAAAACACTGGTCACTGGACTGAAACGACAATCCAATTTTTTTATTTGAGCTCCAAAGCACCTTTATTTCAGTATTGTACCGCTTGCTATAGCGATTTATCAAACTAGTCTTAAGCACCAAAGGAACATTAAAGTGATTGTTGGGAGTGAGTATTCTTGATTGTATTTGAATATGCTATACAATTTTATTCAATAAACAAACATGTGCGTGCATGTACGTAATTAACTCGACATTGGATTTCTTTTACATTGTGGCACGGCTGTAGAAAAAAAAACAGAGACACCAGTCTTTAAAATGACTCAAAGAGCCGTTCGCTCCTTGACTACAACTTGGATTTTTAGTGAATTAACTTTATTGTAGTCGAAGCCGCTGGTAACAAGTACTAGATAATACAGTTTGATTCAGTAACTTCGTACCTGGTCTGAACTTGATTCTTCTGCCTTTAACTATCTTAACATAAAACATTACATTAGTTGTTCAATTTTAGGGCGGTCAAACTACAAATGCTAGAAATTTTTATTCAGAAATTTCATAATGCTTTCAGATTGGTAAAAATTGAATTAACATTTAAAACTATTGTGTTTTTATAACATTAAGTAATATTCTGATTAAAACTAGTACAAAATGATTAACGAATTGAGTATTCAATATAGAAAGCGATAATTCATTCTTTGAAACTGACTGTGATAATGAACTAAGTTTCATTCAGACGACTGATCTCCTCGTTCCATATACCACCAAAGACAAAAATATTAACAAGTGAGTTGGTTCTTTTACTGTCAACCAGTGAAAAACGCTTATTTTATTGGTTGGTTTCCAAAAACACAAAGGCTGACCATAAAAAACTGCAGCGATGGAAATTAGACTGGAAACTAGAGCACTACATGAGAGTTTGTAAGGATATATTTCACTATAAAAACACACTACTGAATGTAGTACAGACTAATGTACAAATTCGCGTATTATTTTATTTTATTATTATTATTGACGGTATATAGTAAGGACTATCGCTCAGCGGATAATATTTTCTAACGTTTTCCTAATATTTTATGAGAAAGCGATTCCATAACATTACATTAACGAATCATTAAAAAAAGGTGAATAATGTTTTATGTTATGTTAAAAGGTATTTATGTTTAATTAGAACAACGTTTATAGTTTAATCACGGTAAAAATTAATTTCTAAAATAATTAGACGTCCTAGGTTGATATAAAAATTGTTTAATTCAAAATTGCAATTACATTGTAGGCAGATTTACCACAGCAGCTTGCATAAATTCCTATCGGACCTCTTAAATCGTTCTGTTTGATTCGACTGCCAACCAAAACTTTTGATCCAGAAGACACGACTGACCGCCCAATAACAAGATTGGATACGAAGTTCTCAACTACACTATGCAGATAGACTCTTCCCTCAGGTATTCTTGACTCAGATACAACACAGTTAGCAGCGACGATACTGGGCGGAGGAGATACAGTATCTATGCCAATTGGGTCTTCCCTCCGACATTCTTGGCTGTCTTGTAAAGTAAACAATACCATTTAGCTTTTGCATGCATGGAACAGTCAGTAGCGATTTTATTGAGCGGAGATAGTCACTATGCCGATTGGCTTTCCCCTCGGCCTTGCTATGAACTCAGGGAACCACATCCATTATAGCACAGTCATCAAAAATGTCTTGTCGAGCACATTACCAACTTGTCATACATGCCTTTTTCTGTGTTATCTCCAATGCTTGGCCACATTGCAAAGGATTTTGATCAGGAGTTGCTTAGCTGAAAGTGAATGAGAGTTTTAAATTATTAAGTGGATATAATATTTTTAAGTAAGCTCTCTAATGTGTGCCTCTGAGCAACTGGTTTCCAAAGTTTCAATGACACATATTTATGAATATATTTTAGTTTAGTTTAAAACAACTGATTGCTAAAACAGTGATTCTCACACACATTATTCTCAATACACTAACAAAATAAAGATCAGCTGTTTAATTCAAATAATTATAACGTCATATGGAAAATAAATATCGTGCCTTGCTTACAACATGGTTCAGAAAGACCTTCAGGCGTGAAGTATAGGCATACTGCATAACTTAACGTAAAAACTGTTGTCAATACGATTACATATCGTGGAGAATTCTTTGATATTATCTTTTTAGTTAGTCAGATTTCTCTTGCAATTATTGTATTAAACATATATAATTAAACTAGTTAACTACATTAAGTATGCGTTTACATAAGGTACTCGAAATTATGACATTATGAAACGGTATTACTGTAGGAGCTAAGTGTATACTATAAATATAATAAGATGATATAGGGAAAAAAGATTGGAAAACAAGGAAATGGACTGTACTGTATTGTGTGTGTGTGTGTGTGTGTGTGTGTGTGTGTGTGTGTGTGTGTGTGTGTGTGTGTGTGTGTGTGTCTTTTGAGGAAATATAATACGGATAATCTTTTTATGTATGTAGAGCAAACATTGTTTATGACTAAATTTCATTCTTACAGCAAGTGTTGTATGTATGTATAGATAAATATATAAAAATTATATTTAATTAACCCTAGCACCTGTAAACATTTTATTTTTTATAAAACTTTATATATTTCTATCATAAAATTGTATTTACTCTAAAAGAAAGTTCATTTAGTTCCATTTTAATTAAGTAAACCTCATAGTTTAATCCAACATATGTATTAACTTATTATATATATATATATATATATATATATATATATATATATATATATATTTCGAGGTTGTTGCTTCTAATGTAATCATGGGCTCGATTCCGAAACTATTAGAAAAACAGTAAGACAAAATCAAGTGTTTAAACAATTTACCAACTGCTTTTGGTTTATTAAATACACATATGATGTTTGTACTTTCGTCATGTAAAAAGATAAGTATTGTGTTAAAATTTCGTATGAAAACTGAAATAACATAAAAATATGCCTTTTTTCTTTCATATTCATCACACGACTCCTCTACATTGCATTAAAAAACGCTTTCATTTTGCAGCCATGGTCTCTTTCAAACTGGTCTAAGACCGTTCGTGTTACTTAAATAGCTGAAGTTATTAAATCAAATATCAAGGAATGTTGAGCATAAATTCAAGTTATTTCATTGGTGCGTATAAACTTTGTTTCTTAGGAGTGCTTGGAATGATATTTAAAAAGAATATGCCTATGAAATTTCTGTTAATTGAGTATGAAATTAAATTACAATACTATTGTTTGTGTGTGAAGATGCTGGTAAGTGCTAGTTGTTAAAATTGAAATTTCAGTACTTATTTCACCTGTAATCAATAGAAGATTGTCATACTGATATAAATATTTACGTAGTTTTAAAACCAGTAATGTTTTTATTTAATCATTGTTTATATATTTTATCCAGTAATATATTAGACAAGGTGGAATAGCTTACTTTATGCTAGCTACAGGTCGCGTTGTATAAAATGTTTTAAATGTGCATAAAATAAAAAATATGGATTATACCTTTGTTTATATACGTATAATAAAAGAAACGAGTAAAATATAATTAGGTAACTTAGAATGTATGCATGATATAAAACTCCTATATTTCCATTAGTGCGAGACTTCTCGGAATAATATATTACTCCTATAGTCGTGGAAATGGAGTCCTAAAGACGTTCCAGTGGGACGAAACTAGTTTCCGAGTTGCAGGTGGGTAATTTTCCTCACGCCCGGTCCTGACCTCTGGGAAATCTGGAACATTTCTCTCTCCCCCTGTACTGGTTAGCGATTATAATTACCTGTCTTAAAACCGACGAGATTCCAGGTCCGGTGATGTAGGACGGAATAGAAAATGATATATTTCCCATTCTTTGATTCTTTATATTACAGGGAGAAAACGTTTCTGTTGAAGGTTATTAGGTTCCGGACTACTGGTGGCGAGAGAAAAGAAGAGACCTGGCCCGTGCCGGCGCACAGCTGTGTACTAGTGTGTTGCCGCGCGGTAATTTCAGGCGCTTCGACCCACAGCCAACCTGTGAATTGTTTATCCGAGCAATCGAGTTATTTGTTTTCAGTAATGTGGCATTCCTGCAGAGTGTGACTCATCTTAAATGTTAAATTTTATATACATAAAAGCACTAAATTTACATTATACATATATGAACATTAGTAATTGTTATCTTAACAATAAAAAAATCTTTAATTTCAGAAATTCATTCCTTTAATTATTGTTTGTTTACAACCACTGTAGAGCCTAATTATTAGAATTTGTTACAAACATAAATTTTGCTCAATTTTAATTGATCAAAACAGTACCGACATTTAAATTATCTTATAAAACATAACAATTAGGCCGCAAATCAATCAAAACAGTGAAACAATAATGGAATTACGAAACAAGGCGCGGCAACATACTAGTAGTAGCGCCTGCAATTTTCATATAGGCCAGAATCCAAATCTCTTCTTTTCTCTCGCTATCAGTATGTGGATGATGTAAGTTGAAATATTTCTAGTTGACAATTAGTAACAGATGTCAGAGTTGATTGAAGATTATCGTTGTGCACTTGAGGAGCTGAAAGAAATGTTGCTGTTCTAAAACGATTAGTACATGTAGAAAGAAAGTTGGGTTGTACTACTTATACTTATAAAGTAGAAAACATGAGTCATTGCCAAATCTATGGAAAACGTTAATAGATAACCTTTACAGATTTGTACAGTGATATTAGCAGTTACCAGCGGCTCAGCACGCAATTTCGTAGGTTTTTGCACCTGTATAAGCACTTCTGGGTCAAGTGAAATTTATTTCCGTCGTTAATGGTTTACCTTATTCCCACGATCAAGAAAATGTGTTAAAAGTGTATATTTAAGGTCATTGCAATTTACTTCGATGATAGTATTTTTTTGTGTCATTGCTGATTTTGCCTTTTTGTTTTTTATATTTATAAATGCTCTTTTAATTAATATGTCACAACTTTGGAGACCAGAGTGGGATATTTTTCGCTAATTTAAAGACCAGTGGGGCTTAGCCCGGAGAAAGTTTCGAAATAAGAATAGACCAATATTCATTTCAGCGCAAGAGGTTGAATAGTTTATGCATGAAAGCAAAACAAACATCAAACGAACTTTCGCATCAATAATATTATTTGGATTAGGATTTGTAGATAAAGTTTTTGACTAATTGGAACAAAAATAAAATCATCTGTTGCGACAGTTCTAATATGTAAGATATGACAAAAAAATCTAGGTAATTTTACAAAAAGACAAAAATTCAAGTAAAGTTAAATAAATAATTAAAATTACTTCATAATAATAATTACTGCTCATATTTACACATTGAGTTATGGACGGTATTAAAAATTTTTGCAGGCTGCACTGCGAACTGCAACAAAATGCGCAGAAAGACGCATGCTACACGTACATGTACTTTATTATAAAGTGGTCTAACTCTCAAGCTTTAAATTCAACTAGAAATTTATTTTAAAGACAAATATAATATCATAACTTAGTGCCTTCAAATAGTGTTTGGCTGTTTATTATACGCAACTATCACGTAACTGCAATTTATAATATGCAGGCGCTTTGAGAATTTATATTTTCATCTTCTAAATTTAATTTTTAACTGCTTAGGTTTGTAAATATAAACCATTCTCGAATCCACCTGCACACACACACACACACACACACACACACACACACACACACACACACACACACGCACACACGCACGCACGCACGCACGCACGCACGCACGCACGCACGCACGCACGCACGCACGCACGCACGCACGCACGCACGCACGCACGCACGCACGCACGCACGCACGCACGCACGCACGCACGCACGCACGCACGCACGCACGCACGCACGCACGCACGCACGCACGCACGCACGCACGCACGCACGCACGCACGCACGCACGCACGCACGCACGCACGCACGCACGCACGCACGCACGCACGCACGCACGCACGCACGCACGCACGCACGCACGCACGCACGCGCACACACACACACACACACACACACACACACACACACACACACACACACACAATACAATATACTTTATTGCCAGAAACAATTTTAACATTGCATAGCATGCGTCACATAATATTAATTGTATATTCATTAAAATAATGAAATGTCTTATGCTAACGATTTAATTTTTAAAATATTGTAAACAATATCGATTTTAGTTAACAATAAAAGTTGTCAAGCAGTAAAATTAATATATAATAAAAATAACTTTGGATGTCAGCGCCCCTGTTATTGCTGCTAGTGAGATGGTCCATGAATTCACCAACTGTATAAAAAGAATGAGACACTAAAAAGTGTCGCAATGTAATTTTGAACCGATTTAGATCATTTATTGATTTTATTTCTTCGGGGAGCCCATTTAGAAAGTTTATGCCGGCTTGAGAAGGAAGTTGCTCGTATCTTCTCAATCTATGCTGAGCAGGTCTGATATTTTCTCGATACCTCGTATCGTAGTTGTGAATGTCACAACCTCGAACCATTTGGCTCTTAAACCGACAATGTACAGTAGTCTCCAGTATATACAAACATGGCAATGTTAGTATTTTGAGCTCCCTAAATGAATTTCTACACGACTCTCTAAAGTTTAATTTAGCAATAATTCTAATAGCTCTCTTCTGTAAGACAAAAAGTGTGTGGAAGTCGCCATTTGAACAGCCACCCCACAATATAATACCGTAGGATAAATGTGGGTGGACCAAACCGTAATATGCAATTTTCATTATTTGATCTGAACAGTATTCGGCAAGACCTCTTGTTAAGTATTTATTGCATTAAATAACTTGTTTTTTATTGCCTAATATGAAAAGGCTACTTTTATTGAATAATAATTATGTATATATTTTTTGGGCAATTTATACTCTATATTTGAATTTGTTTACTAAACTGTATATACTACATTAATCCTATATCTCTTTCTGCGGCCTAGTGCCTACAATACCATTCCTTACTGGATTAAAATATTCACGTACAGTGACAGACCAATGAACCATTGTTTCCCGAATCAGCTGTTTACTGTACACTGACCAACCAATCACAACGGTTGACTTATCAATTGCCCACCTTGCAAGCGTAGGCACGCTTGCTCATTATACTCTCGATCCCGCCTGGGGCACTTATGTACTCTCTAGCCACTGCTTACCATACTTACTCTCTCCCCCATGTGTTACTCTCTTATTTAAATATTAGTTTATCTCTATTTGTTGTACATTTACATTAACATTAAAGTCAGTGCTCTGGATTGGCAATCTCTACTAGAACGTCTCTGCTCCCGGACACCCGCGTCTACCGTGCTCTACAGGACTGGCCACAGTGTTATGAACTATTCGTTTGCGGTCGTATTGTGCGTGAGTGAATCCGTGAAGGACATCTTCCGTCTTCACGCCTGCCTACAAGACAGCAGCCTATTTCCAACACTTACTGATCACAACCTGGCCCTCAACAACAGCAGACTACGGTTAGGTACCTCTCATGAAAATAAAGGTAACTGTTTATTTTATACACTTTATTTGAATATGCACTGTTCATAAACTCATTATGTGTAACCTAGTGAACTCTTGTTAAAATCAGTGTGTTCGGCGTCTTCACTGCCTAGTGTGAAGTGGTCCTTCTTAGTCGAGCCTCTAAAATATTATTTCACGGTTCTATAACCAAATTCCATTCTTTTCATGGTCCTTAGCGAGCCGGATAATAAGAACTTTAGTCCATTGGTGAATATCAGTGCAATCTCAACTCTTATAAGCTATATACAGTGCATATTTCAAAGTGTGGTTTCAGGTTCTTTCACGATTGCAAAGTCCGTGCATATCGATTTTCCAATCCCCTCTCCAGTCATATCAGCTGTGATCATATCAGCTGTGACGTCTGATCATATCAGCTGTGGTGCTCTGTCGACTGCATTGTTTTGTTGACAAACAAGCTTTCAGACTGTTACAGCACAAGTGAACTGATTACTGTGTTTAATGGTTACCGCTTCTCAATACTTGTTGGTTATCAGCCCTACTTGTAATACTCATTATTCTAAGTAGGTTAAATATAAACAATCGTGGTTATTGACACTTTACCTTGAGCTGGACTTGCACCCTTATTGCAAAATTAAATGTTTATTTTGTCAACACTATATTCTAGTCTCAGCTTAAAAAGAAAAAAAGCTACTTACTGCTCACAATTGTTTATTATAATTTCTATTTGAACATAGCTCACGCATATGTATGCATGGTTTATGGTTACTGTCACAACACTACCATACTTTACCACTGACAGTTTACATGTAGTACGTGCGCATAATGTTTCCAGAGCCTCTGCTACATTATAGCTGAATTTAGCTCAACAATAACCTTAATTGTTGTTTTATTATTTAATAACAACTTGTCTTGTTTACGTTTTTCCATAATAACAGTGTATTTTATTTTCTCGAAACAAAACTATACTATAGGCCTATACGAGCCTACTCTACTTATTGCATTATTATTGAGTTTTTACCTCAAAAACTAAACAATATTTTTTAAATTGTTTTTCATTGTATTATATTGTTTAGATACTTCTTATTTCTTGGGGAAAATACTTCAGAGGAAAATAATTTAGTTTCTATTTTTATCACTGTCTCAATTCAAGAGGACAATATTTTGTTTACTTTTCACCTTTGAAGTTTTACTCAAATTGATTAATTTTCTACAAACACTTTCAACATGGCGATGTCTCTTAAAGTGGCCAATGCAAAGCGAGAACACCTCTTTTCTCAGATACAAAGTATCTATGATTTAACTAAGAAGACTTCCGATCCAAATATACTTCAGCAGTTGCTTGTTAGAGCTAAATCTATTCAGAGACTTAGACAGGAATTTTCAGCAATATTAGACTTGTGCCACGAGTTGGAATTAAAAGTGGATGCCGACTATACACCTAACTATTCCGCATTAGCGAGCGTGGACGAATTAGTTGATTACGTTTCTGCTAACGTGGTTATGATTGAGACCAAGAGACAAGCTAAAGCTAATAAAAGCGAAACTATTCCGCCTGCCTCCCCTCAAGTCAACGTCCGGCTACCGAAATTGGAATTAAAAACTTTTGACGGAGCTGCCTTGGACTTCTGTACGTTCATCAACGTTTATGAACAAGCCGTACACAACAATGCGCACTTAAGCGATGTAATGAAATTTCAATATCTCTTGAGCGTGCTTTCAGGCGAACCACTCTCTCTGATAAAGTCGCTAAATATAACTGAGCAAAATTATGCAATCGCTTATCAGCTGCTGAAGGATCGCTACCATAATACTAGGCGTCTACTCACACTACATTTAAATCAAATACTAGACCTTCCTGTCATCTCCAGCACATCTGTGAAGGATATCCGTGCTTTCCTTAATCTTTTTCACGAACATACGCAATCACTTAAAGCGTTAAACAATGACATCACCAGTAACAACCCACTTCTCTCAGCCTTGTTATTACGCAAGATTGATAATCGGATGGTCACCCGCCTAGAACAGTTTCGAAAAAAGGAAGAGCTTCATACTTTGCCCTCGGTTGAACAAATAATTGAGTTTCTCAACCTGGAATGCAGCCACATTGAGGACAGTAGTCTACATGACAATATTGTGGACCCCAAGAACGCTTCAAGTTCTTTTTTTGGGTCAAAACCCAAATTTGATAAACCCAAATCGTCTCTTAAAAACGTGAGCTTGTTAGCGGCTTCCTCTCCACCCTCCTCGGCCTATAAACAAGGCCCATCATGTTTTTATTGCCATCAGAGCGGTCATAAAATTTATGGCTGTCCCAGCTTCGGCCAAAAGACACCTCAAGAACGGCACCGGATTATTAAACAGCACAACCGCTGTTCTTCTTGTTTGGGGACGCACAGATTAAGTGAATGTCAGTCTAAATTCACGTGTCGAACATGTCGTGGTCGTCATCATACCTTGCTACACTTCACTGATCGGCCAACACGGTCCAGTGTTAGTACATCGGACCGCGTTCGTCCCGTTGTGGAGAACGGCCGTGACGGCGGCCGGCCTGCACAGAGCAGTGCAACACCTACACCTGCTGTCCGCCCCTCGCCTGCGACCACAGCGCTCTCACCTCCTAGCCCGGCCGAACACACCACACTACACGCTCATGGCACACTGCATCAAGACCTCGCCCCTAGTACCACGGTTCTTCTGGGTACTTCTCTTGTCAAGCTCACCGCCTCTAACGGACAAGCTTATGTCTTTCGTGCCTTAATTGATTCAGGAAGCATGCTAAATTTTATTAGCGAGAAAGCCTCCCAACTGTTGGGTACACAGCGCCGTCCGGCCACTATTAATGTCGCCGGCCTTTCTCAAACCTCTGCTCACACACGCGGATTTTTAACTCTGGGCGTGGAAACTCTTGCTGGCCACCCAGTTGCCGCCCCGCACTCGTTCCACATATTGCCACAAATCACTGTAGATCTCCCACGAGTGCAAATATCTCAGGAGGTCATGAATAAGGTTAAAAATATTACACTGGCTGATCCAACCTTCCACCTCCCTGGTGGCATTGACGTGCTTATTGGTGGAGCGCTATTTCCACATATTCTTACTCACGAGAACTACTCTCTTGGTCTCAATTTACCTCACGCCCTGGGCACCTGTTTTGGTTTCGTGCTGATGGGGACGGCTCCCTGCACACCACTGACGCAGTCTGTCTCTACTATGGCTGTCTCTCTTCTCTCGACTGCTGAGGTGGACCTCCACGCCTCTCTGCAGCGTTTCTGGACACAAGAGGAACTGCCTGCTCCCAGTAAAAGGTCTGCAGAGGAAACTCAATGCGATGAATATTTTTCTACCACGCACTCCAGGGACCGTGAGGGTCGATATATGGTCCGCCTCCCTTTCAAGGACACCAGTACTCATCTGGGAAGTTCCAAAGTTCATGCTGAAAGTAGACTCTATTCACTCGAGCGCAAGCTCCACGCTCCCACTAATGTGGAGTATTATAATTTATATTCTGATTTTATACATGAATATCTCTCTCTAGGCCATATGCAGGGCTGCCCTACTCCTGACTTAAGCACTCCCCACTACTATCTGCCACACCACGGTGTTTTTAAGGCACAAAGTAGCACCACCAAACTACGCGTCGTTTTTGACGCCAGTGCCAAAACCAGTTCCGGACTCTCTCTCAACGACACTCTGTTGACCGGACCTAAGCTGCAAAATAATATTTGTGACATTCTTCTGCGCTTCCGCCTTCAGAACGTAGTGTTCTCTTGTGACATCAGACAGATGTACCGCCAAATCAAGGTGCATCCTGACGATCAACATTTTCAACTGATATTATGGCGTGATCACCCTACCGACTTGATGTCCACGTTCAAGCTCACGACAGTTACCTACGGCCTGAACTGTTCACCCTACTTGGCCATCAAAACGCTACATCAATTGGCAGAAGACGAAGGTCACCGCTACCCCCATGCTGCTGAGATTCTCAAGCACCAGAGCTACGTCGACGACCTGATCTGCGGGGCTGAGACTGAAGAACTCGCCGCTGAACTTCAAGATCAACTCATCAAACTCCTTCGGCTCGGTGGCTTTGAGCTCCGGAAGTGGGTCTCGAACTCTCCGAGACTTCTGCAACACCTTCCTGAAGATCATCGGGAAATCCCAGTTTTTCTGCAACCCTCTCAGGAGCCTCATTTCTCTATTTTGGGCCTTAAATGGACCCCTCTGACTGACACTTTTACGTTTAATTTTAATTTTTCTTGTGAAAACCCCACTAAGCGTAAAGTTTTAAGTCTCATTTCTCAAGTCTATGACCCCTGTGGTTTTTTGGCGCCTTGTATAATGCTCGCAAAAAATATCATGCAACTCGTATGGATTTCTGGCATAGATTGGGATGATCCGCTCCCTCCAGAAATATACCAAAAATGGCACGCCTTTTTATTTGAACTTAAGCACGTTGCTACTATTACAATTCCTCGTGCTATCCCCTACTCTGCTGCTACTCACTGGGATTTGCACGGTTTCTCTGACGCCTCAGAACTAGGCTATGCTGCTGTAGTCTACATCCGCTCTACCTCCAATGACACGGTGCACGTAAGCCAAGTTATGGCTAAAACTCGCGTCGCTCCTCTCAAAAGAGTGACGCTGCCCCGACTGGAGCTATGCGCAGCTCATCTCCTGGCCCAACTTGTGAAATATTGTGTTACTCAATTAGCTTCCACCCACAAGTTTGGTTCTATTGTCTGCTGGTGCGACTCTACTGTGACCCTCGCGTGGATCAAAACACCTTCTTATCGCCTCAAAACCTATGTGGCTAATCGTGTGGCGCAAACTCAAGAGCTTGTGGCTGTGGAGTGCTGGCGCTACATACCCAGTGCTTCCAATCCTGCTGACTGCGCCTCCCGTGGGATCCTTCCCTCTCAATTGGTGGATCATCCCCTTTGGTGGCATGGACCCGACTGGTTGCGTCTCCCCTCCTCGGCCTGGCCAGATCCTGATTCCAGCCTGGACTCGGTCTCTCTGGAGGAGCTAGGGGAGCTGAAGCATTCCACTCCTGTCATTGCCTTGGCCACAGCACCGCCTACGTGGGACCTCCTCATCCAGTACTCTTCCTGGAGGAAATTGTTGCACGTGATGGCCTACGTCTTGCGTTTTATCCACAACTGTCGTTCACCAAACCGCCACTTCGGACCTCTCTCCAAGACAGAAAGGGACTCCGCCCAGCTGCGAATTTTCAAGACCGTGCAAGAGGAAGCTTTCACTGAAGATCTGGCTCTACTGCGGGACCGAAAGACGTGTTCTACCAGACTTCAACGCCTCGCCCCATTCCAGGGTCCAGATGGACTTCTCCGCGTCGGCGGCAGACTGCGCCACGCTGACCTCCCGCCGAACGTGTCTCACCCGTGCATCCTGCCCAAGAAGCACCCTGTCGTGGACCTCCTCATTGACCATGTCCATGTCAAACATCTCCACGCTGGCGCGCAGCTTACTCTCTCTCTGCTCTCCCAGCAAGTCTGGATCCTCTCTGCACGCAGCGTGGTAAGATCTCGCATTTTTAGATGCCTCACATGTTTTAAGAATCGGCCTAAAAATAACGCCCCTCTCATGGGCGACCTCCCCAAAGCTCGCATTACTCCAGCCCGAGCTTTTCTCTCCACCGGCATGGACTATGGTGGCCCCTTTTCGCTCAAGGTCCATAATTTACGCTCTGTCCGCATTATTAAGGCCTATATTTGTATTTTTTGTTTTGTATGGTTACGAAGGCCGTTCACATTGAGGTGGTGACGGACCTGTCCACCGAAGCTTTCCTTGGTGCTCTCACTCGCTTCGTTTCTCGTCGTGGCCTGGTGCACAGACCTTTATAGTGACTGTGGCACGAACTTCGTAGGTGCTAAAAATGCCCTACACAAAATCCTCACGGCTGACCAGCGCAAAGTCCAAGACTTTGCTGCTGACCGTTCAATTCGATTCCACTTCAACCCTCCTGCTGCTCCCCATCAAGGTGGAATTTGGGAAAGTGCCATCAAGAGTGCTAAACACCATCTAAAACGTGTCATGGGACTCCACATACTAACTTTGTCTCAATTCATGACGCTCACAAGTCAGGTTGAAGCGATGCTCAACTCTCGCCCGCTCACCGCTCTTTCCAGTGATCCCAACGACCTTCTCCCACTGACGCCTGGACACTTCTTGATCGGCTCTCCTCTGGTTTCCGTGCCTGAAGAGAACTTGATGGACATACCCACGAACCGCCTTTCTCACTGGCATCTGGTTCAAGCGCTGCACCAACGTATCTGGAAGCGTTGGCAGCGAGAATATCTCCAGACTCTTCAGCAGCGCCTCAAGTGGAGCACTCCTTCCCGCAACCTCCAACCTGGAGACCTCGTCCTGGTGCATCAGGATAACTCCCGCTCTCTCATGGCCCCTTGCACGGGTCACTGATGTCACTCCAGGACAAGATGGTACAGTTCGAGTGGTACATCTCAAGACCTCAAGTGGAACTCTCACTCGTCCAGCAGTGAAGGTGTTTCTCTTACCTCACCTCTACAATTAATTAACTGTCTCTTCTACCACCGCCTATAACCTTTGTAATTTGAGCCTATGTTGCTCTTTCTCTCATTGAATCCCAAGGTGATTCAAGGCGGCCGGTATGTTAAGTATTTATTGCATTAAATAACTTGTTTTTTATTGCCTAATATGAAAAGGCTACTTTTATTGAATAATAATTATGTAATATTTTTTTGGGCAATTTATACTCTATATTTGAATTTGTTTTTTTTTGTTATTACTAAACAGTATATACTACATTAATCCTATATCTCTTTCTGCGGCCTAGTGCCTACAATACCATTCCTTACTGGAATTAAAATATTCACGTACAGTGGACAGACCAATGAACCATTGTTTCCCGAATCAGCTGTTTACTGTACACTGACCAACCAATCACAACGGTTGACTTATCAATTGCCCACCTTGCAAGCGTAGGCACGCTTTCTCATTATACTCTCGATCCCGCCTGGGGCACTTATGTACTCTCTAGCCACTGCTTACCATACTTACTCTCTCCCCCATGTGTTACTCTCTTATTTAAATATTAGTTTATCTCTATTTGTTGTACATTTACATTAACATTAAAGTCAGTGCTCTGGATTGGCAATCTCTACTAGAACGTCTCTGCTCCCGGACACCCGCGTCTACCGTGCTCTACAGGACTGGCCACAGTGTTATGAACTATTCGTTTGCGGTCGTATTGTGCGTGAGTGAATCCGTGAAGGACATCTTCCGTCTTCACGCCTGCCTACAAGACAGCAGCCTATTTCCAACACTTACTGATCACAACCTGGCCCTCAACAACAGCAGACTACGGTTAGGTACCTCTCATGAAAATAAAGGTAACTGTTTATTTTATACACTTTATTTGAATATGCACTGTTCATAAACTCATTATGTGTAACCTAGTGAACTCTTGTTAAAATCAGTGTGTTCGGCGTCTTCACTGCCTAGTGTGAAGTGGTCCTTCTTAGTCGAGCCTCTAAAATATTATTTCACGGTTCTATAACCAAATTCCATTCTTTTCACCTCTCAAGAGATAAATATTACTTGATAGTTTCGCACAAACACTGTCCACATGGTTCCTCCAAGTCAACCCTCTATCGAGGTATATTCCCCAGGAGTTTCGTACAGTCAACTTCATCCAGGACCTTGTCGTCCAACATCACAGTAGGTCTGTACTGAAATGGTGCAGTGCTTCCACCAAAAATCATGTAATTTGTTTTCGAACAATTAAGTTTCAAGTTTATGTTTTCAAAGTATTGTGTACATACATTTAATTCTTCGTAAGCTTGAATTTCAACTTGAAATTTTGACTTGCATGTGAAAGAGAGAGTCGTGTCATCTGCATATTGGACTATGTGTCCTTTATGAATCACACACACACACACACACACACACACACACACACACACACACACACACACACACACACACACACACACACACACACACACACACACACACACCACACACACACACACACACACACCACACACACACACACACACACCACACACACACACACACACACACACACACACACACACACACACACACACACACACACACACACACACACACACACACACACACACACACACACACACCACACACACACACACACACACACACACACACACACACACACACACACACACACCACACACACACACACACACACACACACACACACACACACACACACACACACACACACACACACACACACTCACACACACACACACACACACACACACACACACACACACACCACACACACACACACACACACACACACACACACACACACACACACACACACACACACACAACACACACACACACACACACACACACACACACACACACACACACACACACACCACACACACACACACACACACACACGCACACGCACGCACTCACGCACTCACGCACTCACGCACGCACGCACGCACGCACACACAAGGTTAATTAAAAACTCACTAGCCGTTTAAAAGGAGTTCAGTGACATACACGCACACAAGAAAATATAAGATAGACTTGTATAAGTTAACCAGTAAGATAATTGCAGAGAAGATCGTTTTGCAAGCTAATAGCAACAAAATATAATTGCTTATTAAATCATCATATCTATTACGGAATTCATAATGGGTTTCTTGTTATATTTCCTATTTTATAAAACAGAAGACTGTAGCCGTATATTTTCCATACGGTTGTCATGTTTGGAAGGCAGGATGTCATCTTACATTGGTACAAACGTTACCGCTAATGTAATGAAAAGCATTAGATGATTGGTGTTCTCTCTACATCAGAGCTATCCAGTTTATTCTGTCAAGCTGTCCTATACTATACAACTTCGTTCTCTACCTCATACTATTAAGGTATTTTACTGGGGAAGATTAGCTTAATATTAGATGTTCACTCAATAAACTATCTAAAAGCTTTCTAAAGTTTAGTAGTTTCAGAAAATTTCATAAAATTACAACAACCTCGTGTGGTTGAAGTGAACTATCGTCAAAACTTTGACAAGTGTTTTTTTTAATCTTATTTTACAAAAACGTAAGCTCTACCTTCCCGCATAAACTGTACGTTAATTCTCACGTCACTATCACATACAGCAATGATTAGACAGACAAAAATATCTGCACCACAGAGAGAAATATTTTGGAGGCTCTACAGAGATGTACGAGTTTTAATATGCTAAAATATTAAAAAATAAGTCAATTAGTGAACTAATTGTTTCAAGTACTATTCAGTGTATATATATCATTGTATTTCTGGAAATGACGTAAATAATTCCGGTATGGTATTTTACAGTTTGAACTGTTGGTTTGTAAGGTATAGGGGAACATGGAAGCCTCACTTTAAGAAATTTTCTTAGCCATATACAGACTGCATTCACCTCTTTCTCATTTGCGTAGAACCGTCGTAGGTTTATATTAAAATTTTATCTATACTCCTGATTCCAATATTTTAAAATGTGAATAAGATTTTGCATCATCGTCTCGATTAAATTTGTCAACATGAATTTTTGCTAACGGTACTTAATTTACGATGGAATGAAATTTAGCTAAGGTCCTTCACAATAAGGAATAAGAATCGACCCTCAATTTTATTGTTTTTACTTTGACTTCATCTTCCACATTGAACTGGAGCGTCATTGTTAACCTACTGAAAGCAATGTCTACCTTTCTTTGATCAGACACAATAGGGACCGACGGTAAATTGAAGTTATCCGATTTACTTTGAGAGCTTTACCCTTTTATCCAGATATTCACCAACATCACTGATGAAATACTAACATTGAGTGAGTCATCAGATTAAACTTTGATAAATTATTAAAAGAGCTTGTTCGCTACCAATTTAAATATTGAAAAGGTATAATTTAAATTTCTTCCAGTTATTTAAATGTTAATATTAGGTTTTGCTAATGATAGAGATAAAACTTTCTAATATGTGTATACCGCGATTGTCTGTGTTAATATGAAAAATATGAAAATTTTAAATATGAAAATCTACACCGTACAAATAGGGCATTACATAATAAACTACTACCCATTGCAAATAATAAATGGCTGATTTATTATTTGAGAATTCATGTAAATCTTGTAAATTAAACTGTTTTTAGTAAAGTCTTCAATTTCATTTATGGGCTTCGAATCTTAAAAGTTTCTTTGACTTTGACTTTATAAATGTGTAAAAATTTGTATAGAAGTCGTAGGCACATCGTATTCTAGGGATTGTAGACTGCAAATGCTGTTCTATAGGAGTATGAATCACCTCGCTCTTATGGTGAAGCAACATCCAACGGCTTGTCTTGGCTGTCTATCAGCGATCACATAAGACCAATAGATGGAGCACTCCTATTCCTACAACATTACTGGTGTTGAAGCCAGCGGCGGCCATCTTGAGAGCATCTAGAAACGCCAAACGCCGTCCAGAGAAGCTTAAAAATTGCAGTGCGCGCGCATAAATAAATCGCCACCTAGCCCACTTAGAACTAAGCCAAAATGTTCAAATTTGGTGTACGTATATCTCATAAAACACCGATTCCAATGGCGCAAATCAAATTACCAGTTTTGATCTTTATATAATTTTAATGAGCAAAAAACTTTAAAAGTTTTATTCACATTTGAAATCGTAACATGAAAAAGTCGGTCTGTGAGGAATTTTTTTGTTTTTAGGACAGGCAAGTTTTGTAAGCGGGAAAGTTTGAGATAAAGAGTTGAATTATTTTTTTCATTCGAAACTTTTTTTTCTAAGACCAGTCGTTTTCCTGATATTATCGGCAGAATATAGGCGAAAAACCCTGACCGCATCGCCCGACCTAAAAACAGATCGCCTACACTCCAGGCCGCTCTCGGCTCTTAAATTAAAACTCAACAAATCGTTAATTTAAAATTCATTTAAATGTAATTAATTATTTTTAATATGTTAAACATTTTTAAACCCCATTTATAAGGCATTCGCTTATCATTTTATTTAAATAGAAACTGTCATTTAGTGCAATTAAATATTAACTAAACTTGAGGCAATATAAGGTACAATAAAGTAAACCACTAGACATAGACTTAGTATGTTTATAAATAATGTATTTAATATAATGGAAATTACAATATGAAAATTAGAAACATAAATATCCAAAGCTTATAATAAAACGTACCTCTCTACTGTCCTAAAAATGTTTTTTAATAGATGACTGCGTATTCTGGTTTTGTGTAATGAGGCACTGACATTTTTGCAGTGGTAATGTAGTCGCACTTTGAAGTATTGTTCACAAATAGCTTTTTTAACTAATATAAGGTGATTTACCCCCCAGGATCTTGTTCAAAACAATGCCCTCCTGGGAACAGATTTACACCGATACACTTTCGTAACACTGAATTTACCATTCTGTCCATATAGTTTTTTTCACAGTTGTCACGTCGCCTTTATTAATACGCAAACTTTACTTCTGTTTCACATAACAAACAAAGTTTCACAACACCTTCAGAAGGTTGTAAAAGTCCTCCTCGGTTTTTAAAACTTATCAAACTGTTGCGGTATTGCGTTTCCTCATTTAGTCCGGTAAAATAAGGATGCAATAAATAAGGATTCTCAATACTATTATCATTGTTATCATTATTATTATTAAATTTTTATTATTTTTAATATACCATATTTATAGATATTAATTATAAATTGTATATTCTCTAAATAATACTTATTTTATTTTTTACCAAACATACAATATTAAAAGAAATACTTTTCGTCCATATTACTATATTACTATGAATATTATATCTCGAAATATAGATCTCTTGTTCGACGTTTGCTGTTTCTGCGAAGCTGTAGTAGATGCTCCATTGTTTATATATGACCGGTTTTTTTACTTTCTACACACCGTAACGAATGAGTTTAGAATTTCTATGTATAAGTACAGTAGTGGTGGTGAGATAGTTTACTTGATGATGGGAATGGTAGGGTATTTCTCTATGTTAGTATTTCTATACCGATAAAAATTTATTTTATCCGTTAGTTGAAAACGACATCTTAGCATTAACAGACGATTTTGAGTGTATCTTTTAATTGAAATGGCTGATTGTTGTTTTATTTGTAATACATTAATATCAGAAAGTGCTTCTGTGAGTGTTGTGCGTGGCTTACAAACATTAAAAACTGCAAGTATTGACAGAAACAACGGTCATATAAATTATTTAAATACTTTGACTTCTGTGAAGGTGCATGTTGATTGTCGAAAAGTGTATATAAGTAAAAATTCAATTGCTGCATCGAAGCGACCTGCAGAATACGATAAAACTCCAACTGCAAAAAGTCCACCTCGTAAAAAACGAGAAGAGGTATTTGATTTTAAAACATCTTGCATGTTTTGTGGTCAAGTAGCTGATGAAGTCGCAGAAAAAAAAGAAAAGTATAAACAAATATCTATAAATATGCTATATTAAATAATAAATAATAATAAAAATTGAATAGTTTTTTTTTTTTTTTTTTTTTTTTTTTTTTTTTTTTTTTTTTTTTTTTTTTTTTTGAGGGAGAGGCAGGAAAAATGCAATTACGCACACAGGTGGCCAGCCTGTAGTGTGGGACTCCCCTAAAAACGGGTTTACCCACTAAAAAAACCTCCTCTACTCTTTAGGATTCTAACCTGGGATTGTTTATCACATTACTTTCAGGCTAGGCCTAAATTTGGCTTAAGCCCGTGGGGCTCGCTCCTTATCCAGCCGCTCGGTCAAGGGATCTGGGCCACTTCGCGGTCCAGATCGGGTCTCTTTTCCAGGAGGATGCCCCGGACGAACTGTGACAAACAATCCCAGTTCCCCTCATCCTCCATTATCTTTTCGCAGACCGTATCCACCGAAAAAACCCCGAGTTTTCTTGTGGCCTCCAGGCGGGGCCTTTCCCAACGCGGACAGCGGAAGAAGGTGTGTTCCGCGTCGTCGGGAACGCCCGGGCAGTAGATGCAATCCGGTGAATCGGTCTTGCCCATCCGGTTAAGGTACGACTTGAAATAGCCGTGACCTGTCAGGAACTGCGTGAGGTAGTAATCCACCTCGCCATGCCGCCTTTCGACCCATGGTTGAACCTGCTCGATGAGTCGCGCAGTCCATCGTCCTCGGGTTTCGTGCTCCCAGCTGTGTTGCCACTGCTGGAAGGTTCGGGCACGCTCTTCGGATCTTGCTGCGTCCTTGCCGATCTCGCCTTGTCTCTGATAAATCGCCTTCCTCTCCCCTGCCAAGAGCTTGACAGGGATGACTCCGGCAACCACCAGGACGGCAGGCTCGGATACTGTCCGATAGGCGGAACACACCCGGAGCGCAGCTTGACGCTGAACCCGGGCGAGTCGCAACCTATAACATTCCTTGGTAAGAGCGTCTGCCCACACCTCTGCCCCATAAAGGAGTACGGACTGGACTGCGGACATCAATAACCGTCTTTTGCTGGACCGAGGACCCCCAACATTGGCCATCAGCTTACTAAGATAAGAGACCACCTTAGCAGCCTTGTCCGCCGAACGGAAGATCTGGTCTCTCCAGCTAAACTTATTGTCCACCATGACTCCGAGGTACTTGGCGGCACGCGTTGACTGGACCAACTTCCCTTCCCACTCGCAGCGGGACGACGGTGTCAATTCTTTTCTTTGTGAGAATCACGATCTCCGTCTTGCTCAGAGCAAGCGAAAGACCGTGATCGGACATCCAGGCGTTGACCACTCGCATGACCTGGTTCAAACTTTAGCTGGGCCAGCTCAACGTTGCGTGCGGCGATGAGAGCCGCAACGTCATCGGCGTACCCAACCAAGACGGTTTTCCTCTGGCATCTCGGATCTCAGGAGGCTGTCATAAGCGATATTCCAGAGATCCGGGCCGAGTATTGAACCCTGCGCGGCACCAGAGGTGACTTCCACCGTCCGCGCTCCGTCTCGAGTGTCATATATCAGACGCCTAGAACGGAGGTTAGTCCTCGATGAGCCGCAACAGATACGTTGGAATTCGGAAGGTGTCACGAAGTGCATCCAACATATCGACCCATCTCGTCGAGTTGAAGGCATTCTTGACATCAAGCGTAACAAGAAGCACTACTCGGCGGGAGAAATGGTTGTGGCTCTCGGCTCTTTCAACTGCTTTATGTACTTCCGTAATCGCGTCGATTGTTGATCGTCCCTTTTCTGAAACCGTACTGACGAGGGCATAGGTCCCCGACAGCTACCACGGCAGAAATCAGGCGGGAACGGATTAATTTTTCAAAAAGTTTTCCAGCCGTGTCCAGCATGCAGAGAGGTCTGTAGTACGACGGCAGCTCTGGATCACCTTTTCCCTTGCTAATAAGCACCAGCCTGGCGGTTTTCCAGGGAGATGGAAACACTCCTTCAACCAAGCAGGCATTGTACATTCTCAGCAACAACCCGGGATTGATGGTGAAAATCTTCTTTAGAGCCTCGCTGGGAATCCCGTCCGGGCCGGGAGCCTTGTTGCTTTTCAGGGTGAGAACGGAGGTTTCCAACTCCTCAATAGTAAAAAGCGGAACGCTCTCCACCCGTTCGAAGTCAACTAGTGGTCGCTGTGGATGTACAGGAAACAGGGCAGTGACGATCCTCTCCATGGTGGCGCCCTCCATGATGGAGGGTGGAGAGCGGGCGCCGAGTTTCTGGGTCACAACTTTGTAACCCAAACCCCAAGGATCGGAATCGACGTCGTCCCGAAGTTTTCCTCCAGCTATTCGCCTTGCTCCTGTTGATAGCTCGGCGGAGAGACTTTCTCGCAGTTTTGTAGACATCCGACTTACGAACTCTATCTGCAGGAATTCTCGCTCTAGTGGCGGCACGTTTTGTTCTAAGGCATGTTCTTCTGAGCTCCGCAATCTCTTCAGTCCACCAGTAGACGGGTTGCTTGCCACGGCGGAGTTTCTTTCGCGGCATAGACCGGTCACAGGCCGAGACAAAAAGTTCCATCGTGGATGTTACTAAAGCCTCACGGCGCCAGCCTCACCAGGATTCGCCTGCGCTCCCCGAGATATAACCTCGGTGAACTTGACCACGTCCAGTTTATTGGTGTTCCATCGGCGTGGCCCATCCCGGGATGCGGAAAACTCTACGGTTTAAATCATGCAGATCAAAAACAATGTACTGGTGTGGTCACTACCCGTGTAATCTTCTACCACCCTCCAGCCAGAGATCCTCGAAAGAAGAGACTCAGACGCGAAGGTTACGTCAGGAATCGTGCCTCTCTGCCCGGGGCGCCTGAAAGTAGGCGTGTCGCCCTGGTTGAGGACGACGAGCCCGGCCCTGGGCTATATTAAATAATAAATAATAATAAAAATTGAATAGTAATAATAACAATAATAATAGTATTAAGTAATAATAATAATATTAAGTGAATAATTAACAATACAACTCATTTATTTATTGTATTCTACTGGCTGACCTCGCATTATCGTATATGCAGGTAAGCGGTTCCCTACTCTTTGCGCTGTATCTCAAAAAGGGTTGAACGTACATAAAATTACTTCAGTCAAAAGTTGAAGAGAATGTTCCGTTCTACAATTTCTCCAACTACATTCAAAGTCATTTAGCGTAAGGGAAAACGAGATATTTGCAAAAAACCGATTTTCGTGAAGTTTGACCTTAAATATCTTAAGTCGTGTACACGTGATTATATGAGACTTTTGAGGTAAGTTTTATACCATCAAAATAAAGTCGTATGCAAATTTTTAGCTTATTATCTTTTATTCCGAGGTTGCACCCTTATTTTGCCTTATTTTACTGAGTTAATTAGCCTGTAACAGCTGTAGGCACCCGCTACAGGCTATTTTATTTCTTAAACGTTCTTACTATAAAACCAGAAAGGTACTCTACAATATGCGTCGTTACATTTGAAGTGTTTCCTACAATATCATAGAAATAGTCGAGATCTTCATCTTCCTTCTCAAGTTCTAAAACCTGCCAGACAACAGCGAACGCAGTCTGAGCGCTCGCCACTAGGGTGAATCATCCCAAGGTCGCCGCCATTGTTGTAGCATCGCCCGCCAGAGTCGGCTTCAACGGGCAACCCCACTGCTCCATCTATTGGTCTTATGTGATCGCTGCTGTCTATGTACGGGAAGTAATCTCTGAACTCTCAACTCGCGTGCACATCATTAAAGTCCCGACTGAGCCTTGCCTAAAATTCTTTGTCCATCCTTCTGCTCTTTTGAAACTCTTTATAGAAAGGTCTTAGAGACTTGAAACTTTGTACATAGGTTTCTCTTGGTCCTAGGAAGAAAGTCTATTGAAAAGTGGGGAGCTTTTCCCCCTGT
>NW_025780485.1:0-49158 GCF_021130785.1 Homalodisca vitripennis | reverse complement strand
TTGAGTAACTGTCTGCAGGTTTCTTCGTTTCAAATTTTATCGTAGTCAACCACACTTTGGGACATTTCAAAACGCTTTCTACGTTTTTAAAAATGTATTATTTAACGTCATCAAGTGCTGTCTAGTGGGTATCACGACACCTGGGTATTTACCACTACATTCTTCAATTATTTTAACAGTATTTTTTTTATTATGCCTCCATCACAACTAAAGGAGTTGAGTTGTAATTTTTTTAAACACACGAAGAAATAACAGATGCAAAGAGCGTCACTTTAAACTAGACATTGGACCTGGCAACAATAAACTCGGTCCGTGTTTGCTGCCAACTTAAACATTGTTACCAACCTATCAAAACAAAATATCCTAATTTATAGGGAAACTGGCATAATGCGCCACCCTGTATTTGTTATTATAAATATTAAGACGTTTCGATAGTAAAAGATGTGAGTATCAAATAATTTATGCCCATTTCAATACACGTGATTTATGCGCAAGTTTTAAAATGTTATGATTTTTATTATTTATTATGTAATTTTGTGGTAGAACTAAATACTTACAAAGAGGTCTTTAAATTACTTGACATCTTAAAACAGGACCAGAAAAAAACGTCAATACCATGATATTTATGGTTCATGTAACAAATCAATTTATATATTCATTTCATTTCCCTTAAGTTTTTTAATTTATAAACATTGTCATTTATGACTGAATATGACCTTAATACACTAACAGACTTGGATTATTATGTTTTATCCAAAGGATTTAACACACTGTAAAAAATATTAATTCGAAGATTGATAACCAGGACTGTAAGAGGCACAACGGCTCTATTCCGAACATTCGGTTGCCCGGCAGCAATACATTCATACAAAGCTTTGTGCCCAATTCCCCATTAATCTACCAGTACTCATCGGCTTTTCGATAAAAGCTTTCCGGAGCATTCCTGTTATGACATAATCCGTTTATATTCCCGGGGTATTACTCTATTGTCGTGCATTTTTCATTACCTGATGTGCTTAAGTTGTCACAAAACATAAGTCGACTGTGTTTTATTTTGCTGAGCGAATTTCTGTACGTTTTCAAAAATAAGTATGATATTTGCAATACTATAAATAAGTGTATCACAACATTTTAAAAAGAGTTAAAAATTTTAAAATGTGAAGTAGTAATTAACAGTTCCAAAACTATTTCCAGGACAGTTTTTTTGGGCGTTTGAAATCAATTGATTGGTCAATTGCTCATCTTCTTCCAGTACACGTTGCTCACGTTGCTATTGAATTATTTCTACCCATATAATCTTTAATTGATCCCTATGGATCGAACCCGCTAATCCGCATGTAGGAGTGTGGGCATTCAAATAATGAAGGACTTGGAATTTGTGTAAGTTTTTTTAATTATTTACAGTACTAAAAATAAAGACTATGAATCCTTTGTCTTGAAAGGTTAACTAAATTATCATCCACACCATGATTTCCAACCCTTTGAACACCTACATTATTGTAGCCTACTCATCTAGAACTAACCTTTGTTAAGTTACTTTAGATTAATCGAGCCTACTGGTGAACTCTCTAATTAACTAAACCCTCTGGTTAAATTAAACTTTTATAGAGCTTTCTTTCCTGATAAGCTTCAGTAACCACTATATTCTGACTAGAGAGTGTAATTATTTATTGAGTTGAACTCTTTGGTGAATTTTACTCTAATCTCTATTGAGTTGACGTATTCACATAGCATATTTAAACCCAATGGTAAACCTAAATTCCTGTAGAACTTTAAACTCAGTGGCTAAATTAGTCCACTCGATTGAACAGAACAACTTGAATAAACATTCTTGTTAACCTACGCCTGATGAATTTAACTCCAATGTTAACCTATTTACCTACCTCCGGGTAAGCTTAAGCTCACGTTTTATTAAACTTCTAGTGAAATCAACCACCTGGCAAGCTGCTTGTAAATGTAATAACTAATGTAATTGTAAAAATTCACTGATGAAATTTAAAATTTAATAGTATTACATTTCTGGTTAATTTAGCCCCAGTTCAGCTTAACATTATTGCCAACTAACCCCCCCCCACAACCACGGTGAAACTGGTAGACTTGTTCACTTGACAAATTGGCTACTTGGGGAACGACATTTGCTGGGGGAGTTAATCTCGCTAACAACTCGAGGCACTTACCTGCTTGGTTATTAGCCTACAATCACTTAATACATAAGGAGATAAACGATTTGTATGTATTTTATCAGATCGTCTTAGTTAGGAAGGTTTCAGTAGTTTTATATGTAAAACTGTAACTCTGCTACATTTTTCTCTACCACTAGTTTAAGAACAATATCATAATAGGTTTCGGTATAGGGACTATAAAGATCTTTTGAAACTTTTGAAATTAAAAAATGGAAGATTTAATGAAAATGTACAATACGCGATAGGAATAAGGGGTACCTTTGGGGGAACAGTTTGACAGCAAGTAGCGCTTTGATATCTATTATGAAACCTTAGATAATTATTTTGTCATATTTTTTTAATTATTGTGTTTTTAATTTTATATAGGGTTTTAATTTAAAGATTTAATTATCTCCCTCCAAAATTATAAACAGATAATAATCAAGACAGGACTATTATTTATGTAATTTTTCTTCGTTCGGTAAACCTGACAAATCATAAATACTAAAGTTTTATTGATAAACTTATTGACCCCCACAGTATTAAATATTTTTACTCCTCACTGAGGTCTACAAACAAATTATGAAATAGTAAATTGGAAAAGAATAATTTTTGTAAAGTCGCCTTATGACAAAACCTTTGGTTGCAAAAGGCCTCGTCCCAAAAAATAAACCATGTTAAAAAGTTTTGTTATATTAACATTTAATGTTTTTTTTATGTTAATGTGAGAGATTATGAAGCTCATAAAAGGAGGTATTATTTCATTCATTATGTATTAAATTATTTATATTCAAAGTTAATCATATGTTAGCAGTTGATATTCTTATATTCAATCCTAACATAACGTCCTTTTTAGTTTGACATTGTATGACTATCAATATGACATAATCATTATAACTTAAACATATATTTTTTTAAACATATTCTACTTTGATTTTGTTACTGTTTTTTACCCTATAAAATGTAATACAAATTATATTGTTTTGGGTTAGGAATCAAGATTAAGTTTGAGACGGGTTACAATGTATCCTATTCAAAATCTAAAGGTATTTACATTTTGATGATGTTTAATAAATTTGTACTAATAAAGTTCACTGACTGTATGTAGGCCTCGACAGTGAGAGATCATTGTAATACAGCGTTGTGTCTGTGTAGGATTAAAGGTTGGGCTATTTATTACTCGTGGTTTGGTTATACATCTTCCACGGTGATAGGGACAATGCAGAGTAAATGTAGAGGAAATGTTTTAGAGCCTACGCTGGCTTTATGTCTCCTTTTATCATTGACTGTTATCACTGCTGTTATCATTGATAATCAATTGCCATTTATCAACTTTCTTAATTAAGAAATTGGCTGAGCGGTAGTGACTCCTTTAGTGCCACAAATGTATATTTCTTTGTGCATACCTCTGTTAGCGAGTAGTATTTGTAAAAAAAATTGAGCTAGAGGCTTGAAATTTTGCAAGAAGCTTCATTTATATTCAGAAAATACAAAGTTCTACAGTGGTGCGTATCGCTCAATGGGATTTGGCTGGCCATTAAGGAACACCTTTGCGTTCTTTTAATAGTAATTATGAAAGCAACAAGAAAATAGAATAATAAATGCATTTTTAAAACAGTTAAATAAAATTCAAATCTCATCAAATGCACCAATAAGGATATATAGTTATAACACATTATAACTACCCCAACACATTAAACATAATCTTTTACTGACTTTGTCTGTAGTATGGAGAGTAAAAAGGATAGTAAAAAAGAAAAACGTGTTATTCAAACACCTCTATAAAACAACTTAATAAACAGAGTCCCAACTGCCTTATATCTCGAGAAATAATTGATCTATTGTCGTTAAACTTAGCATGATATTATATTTATATAAAGACCTGAATGGGTTTCTGTGATGGTGCGTATTCAACCATTGAATTTAACTGAGCACCGTTGAATGTTAGACACAGGAGTCACAGTAGACTGGCACAATAATTTCAGTCATGTAATATTCTGTATTCCTGTCTTTCTATATATCTTACAAAACAATATATCAGTTCCCATTAATACTATAAGTCAACTTACATACATGCTTGTATGTTTTTTAAACTATAATTGGGGCATTTTATATAGTTTTAATAAAAAATAGTGTAACAACAAATGCATCCAGGTGTTACTGTTGTCAAATATTATTCTTGAAATATGACGTCACCGTACACTAAACGTTTTTAATACAATTGTCTGGTATTTTAACAAAAAGATAAATAATACAGTTTTAAAAATTAATTAAATATATAATTTAATAAAAAGCTGTTTTGTTTACTGAGGAGATAAATCTTTAAAAATTACTTTAAGGGGTGGTGGATGATACCTAGGGGTCAAAATTTTAGTAATTTTATTTATTGCAGAAATTTTTTCTAGATTTATTATCAATTACTTTATAACAAGTAAACCAGTCGGGTATAAACATTTTACATCAGTTTATATAAATCAGTAAACAAAATTATTTATTGGTTGTGTAGCGACAAATTCCATACAAATTCTAGATATCAAAAATGAACCAGGATATTTTATTATGAACATTTTCCCATAGCGGTTACAGCCATGTCTGAAAGAAAGCCTTGGTATGGAGAGCTCCCCAAGAAATTTTTACATGGCAGCACAGAAAACCCGAATAAGCCACTAAATAGGTATAAACTTGTTTTTGTTGAGGATTTAGCTTATTTCAATCTAAGAAACATTGCAAGGTGTAAAGTCTTTAAATAGTTTGGGAGTTGCTGGAGTGGAAAGTTTAAGTCGCTAAAAAGGTTTTACCAGGGAAGAGTCACTAAGAATGAAAAAGTTATAGATGAAATGGATATGATATGTCATCAAATTTCTATTCTAGCAAAAAGGCGGATGGACAATGAATATGAAGCACAGACAGGTCAATGCAAACCTTCGTAAGTAACTGGAATGCACTGAGATATATTTATGGTTTGCATTAATGTAGTATTTAACTTTGAATTAAATTTCCTAAGGTTTTGATATTTGTGGTAGCTAAAAACCTACAGGATGATTACAATTTATAAATACAACTTAGGTATTGTACCAAGTATTCCTTAAAATATCCAAAATTTTGTGTTGAAAGTTTCAACACCTAAATTAAATTAATTACCAAACTTATCTTATATTCTAATAAAGTAGTTTATAAATATTTATTCCATACAAATTGCAGCTGTTTGAAGGTTCAATATTGTTCTTATTCTACGGTGGCTATACAGTACTAAGTAAATCTTATAAATTGTGGTATGCGAATTATTGTCTAATAAAAAGGCTTGAAATCGATTTATAAATAGGCTTAATGTTATGTTTAATAATTATAACACACTCCTGCTAAATTATTTTTTATTTATGACTATTATTTATGATATTTTTTCAACCATTTTTCTAGTATTTTATAATTTTAATAATATCGTTTTGGCTTTATGATTTGTATTTTTGGTAATGATTTTTATATATACGTAAGGCTATATTGTAATAAATTATGGATTTCCGTATTCCCATAAAGTATTTTTGTAAGGTTCTAGATTGTAAAAGTGTTGATAATTTTTAAATGCACTTCATTTGTTTAGAGTATAGTTCGTTTTTCCAACGGTATTTCAAGTATGGACATCCAACAATAAATTGCTATAGGAACCGTTTTATTTATACTAGTTATATAATCAAATTTTATAACTTTAATTATGACACTAGTTTATAATCACGCACTACATGAAATATATACTTTTATTTCCACTACCTTTTTCACTTGTTCAGAAAAAAATTATTTGTAAAATGATGGTTTACAGTAACCATTTAAAAATCTTTCTGAGGTATCATGAAATTTTACCCCAAATTATATTCAGCATCACACTATAGTTCATTCTTGTTTTAGTCTCCCGTTAATTCTGGTGAAATTTAACAAGCGCTCTTTTCTTTAAAATGAAAGACCTGATAGAATTTCTAGTTTTCTTCTGACAGAAATTTGCACAGTCATCATTGCTCCACTAGTCCATCTGTTATGCATAAATTACTTCATTAATTTTTCCTAACGTTTGCAACACTGGGGGCTTGTTAGCATATTTAAGTTGGGAGAGAAAAGAGACGTCAACTGCAAGCCTAGTTTTCTTCATAGTATTTGTTAAAATGTGTTGGTGAAAGCTATCTATTTGAGGTTATTTAATAATCTAGATAAAAATATCCTGATTCAGAATCAAAAATCAATCGAGAGGAAACTAAAAAATCTCAACCCTGACAAAGGAGCTGGTCCTGACAACATCCCTCCTTCTGTACTGAAGTTCTGCAGCTCAATTCTCGCTCCTCATATCTCCATATTTTGGAATTGCTTCTTCTCTTCTGGCATATTTCCCTCCTGCTTAAAGCCCGGTTTTATTGCACCTATATTTAAATCCGGTGACCGCACAGAAGCCAAGAACTATAGGCCCATAGTTATCCTCTCTTCTCTCTCAAAAGTATTTGAATCTCTCATAATGGATGGCCTGAAGTTTGAGCTGAAACACACAATTATTCCTGAACAACACGGTTTTATGAGTGGTAAATCTACAACCACTAATCTTGCCTTATTCCACCACTACATAACATTTGAATTCTCAAACGGAAATCAGGTTGACTGCATATTCTTAGACTTCTCTAAGGCATTTGACAGAGTGAGCCACAAGCACCTTATGGCTAAACTTGATGCCATGGGATTCTCAAACTCTCTTTTGACGTTCCTTCATTCCTATCTCAGAGATCGTACACTCAAGGTTAGATGTGGAGGCGCTATTTCACGGTCATTAAGTGCTTTATCAGGGGTTCCCCAGGGATCTCTCCTCGGGCCTCATCTGTTTAACCTCTTTATAAATGATATCGACCACTGCCTTGGAGTTGAGCTGCTACTATTTGCTGATGATGCAAAGATTTTCATAGAAATAGACTCTTTTACTGATCACCAACTGCTTCAATCAGCACTTTTCCATATCGAAAAATGGTGCCTTATGAACGCTATGGACCTTAATATATCTAAATACGCTGTGATGACATTTTCAAGATCTTTTACACCCTGTATCTTCAACTACTCTCTTTACAACACCGTTCTTCATCGAGTAGATAAAATAAAGGACCTTGGCGTCATCACAACACCAACTCTTCACCCTGCTGAGCACATCCAATACATCTGTAATAGAGCAAACTCAACTCTTGGATTTATCTTCCGCTCTACTCGTAATCTTTCAGTAGACGCCCTGCTGATCCTCTACAAAGCACTTGTTCGTCCTCTCCTAGAATACAACTCTTCCATCTGGTCACCTTCCCAAGAAGGACTCAAAACACAACTTGAAAGAGTTCAGCATCGTCTTGTCAGAACAGCTGGGTTCAGAGATGGCCACCACTACATGACTGTTCCAATTACTGGTTATCAACTACAGCATGGCCTTGCTCCTCTTGAGGCTCATAGAAAGATACATGATCTTATCTTTCTCCACAAGATCATCATCGGAAGCATTGATTGCCCGCAACTACTCAACAAAATCTACTTCCATGTTCCTGGGCATACGAGACTGCGAGACACCTTTGCAAGACTATACTATTCAACGACCTACCAACAACAGAGTACGATACCTCGACTTCTACGCAGCGGAAATGAGGTGGGACATCTTGTTGACTTCTTCGCCACCAGCCCTGCTAGATTTCGAGAAGAAATCGTCAAATTAGTATGTGGCACTCTATAATTCTGTTTCAACTATACCTTTTTTTCTGTTTTTACTCGCCTTTTTTTAGTAGTACTTTGTTATATATTATAGTCTTTGCATTTAAATTGTTCGATATTGTTGTTGTATTTTATAGTTTATTGATTATTTCATGTACCTGTTCTTGTTGATCTTGTTTAATCAACCCTGTTTTGCTTGACTCTCTGTGCATTTTAAATCTCCAAACTTTTCTTGTTATATTGTCAAATGGTTACCTGTTGTTGTTATTGAATTATTGTTATCTATTGCTTTAGTCGTTATCAAGTTATTGTTATCCAATTGTATCAGTTGTTGTATTCGCTTGTTGCACTCTTATTCTATATTGTTATGTTATTTTACTATGTAATGGTATTGTAAAAGTGGCGATTGCCGTGGAAATAAATAAATATATATATAGCTTTAAAAACAAATACTCAACTACACAAGCAGTTTTGCTTGTATTATCTAAACTTGAGCGGCGCGAACCAGCCCTGTATATTCGGTAGTTTTGTCAAGGCATTCGATAGGGTTTCTAACAGGATGAAATTCTTAAAGGTTTCAAAGATGCGATCGGAACACGTGGTATGCAAATCTTTACCATCCTTGAAATTAGGCAGTATCCTTGGATCATTGATTTTCGTTATCTACTTAATGATAGTGTAGCACATCTTTCTAAATCGTATTTTATACACGGTTTACACGTTCTTCTTTTTTGGAGGTCATCATATCAATCACAAATAAGTCCTATTGCAATAAAAACGTGAAACAATTACTCAGAGTGAGTTTCAATAATTGAAACTGAATTAAATTCTGTAATAAGAGTATTAAGTTTTTGGGCATTAATGTGGACAGTGGGTTATGTTGTCCCACATGCATTCCGTATTTTCAGTAGATTAAGTCGTATACGTGGCGCCGACTGGACATTGAAACCCCATTTACATCTCAATGAGTTAATATGGTCTATTATAATTGTGTCTATCCACCATGACTTATGGAATTGATGTCGTAGGTGGTTCTCCACAGGCTTAAATGTTCTTCTTGGTGCGGTAAAGAAGAAGCTGTACGCGTCTTCAATACCTTAAATCTACTAAAATAATACAGGGGTTCCCTCTGATAACTAAATCTCTCATTTAAATCAATATTTATCTATAAGTCAAAAATGCACAAAAAAGCTGAATATATGAGGGCTTTAGTAAATTTATGAGAATATTTGTCGTTGAGGGGAATTTTTTCCATATGCACGAATTCTTGTCAGCGCGTTATGGAGGTTATTTTCATTAGATTGCTGACTTATTTATAAACTTATTGATGATTGATATGTACACTAATTTATGTAACTTTATTCATAAAATAAAGATATGTCTATGTCTCCCCCAAAGCAGACATACACACAAATTGTGATGTTATCAGAGCTGTGTAGTTTTACAATTATCAGCAAGTTGCTAAGCGTTACGTTGTTGGAATGCCTTACATTCTCAATTGTTTTGAATAAGCCAATAATCTTTTTTACATAGTTCAAGTATCTTAATTAATAGTTGACTGGAATGTTTACCAACGTAATGAAAGACAATCACTCTAAACAAATTCAGAATCCGAAGTAGTTAGTTTTGTATTCATTAAACTATATTCTACAATAAATAGGTCATACATAAAAAATAATATTCAACTAAGTCACTTAGTATAATTCACGTACCAGTGCAATCTGTCAAAATGTGTTATATATAGTAGGGAAATCTCACAAGCAACTATGGTTTTATCTTTTTTAAAGTATTTTGAGTTGGACCTCGTATTTCTGGTAAACAATTGGAGCATATGTGGAGCCATAGAAAGAAATAATGCATGTATTTTTCGAGGTGTCAGTCTATACCACTTTACTCTCATGGAAGGTCTTTTATGAAGAATAGATATTTTTAAAGATAAATATACAGGTATTTTGTAGATACCCGGAATAATAAGGATAGAAGTAAATGCCCCCACATGTCCCTAAAGAAATTAATGGCTGACACAGGCGAGAGTCTAGGGCAACTCAAAGTCTATAAAACTGTCAATTCGATTAAGACAAGGTCCAAAAAACGGTCTTCATGTCTACATTTACAGCGGTAAAAAGTAAATGTTCCTTTTTATAAACTAAATTAAATGGAGTCAAGAGAACAAATTATCCTTGCTTTATTGCCAGAATTATCATCTCTCACGCCTTAGCAAAGGGTTAAAACGAAACTGATTGACGTATAGTAATAAATCTCAGTTTTTTGCCAATCTCATTGGTTGTGCAACAGAAAACTTTAGATTTTCTGGGAAAATATCAAAACAATGTATTGCTTTATTATGTTTGGTAAAGGTAACATTATAAGGTATGTACATTTTATAAGAACTTCATATGTAGACCCAACCTACCCAATGAAATTGTGCTTCCCCGCTTTGAAATTGACTTTAGAAACTCAATGTATTTATTTAAAAAAGTAAAAGGATTTTTTTGCTATTTAGGATCAATATACTCTAAAAATGTATCATACTAATTCCTGCTATGGTAGTTGTCTTTCAATTAAAACAAAATTTGTAGTGGAACGTTTTTCTACGACAGTTGGGGTTCCAATAACATTATTACTATAAGTGATTGGATTGTCTGATGGTTTTGAGTTACCAAGTTCATTTTTTCTTTTATCTCCAGATGTCCTACCCATAAAATGGCATTGTTTTATATAATCAATGTCGCAATTCTTTTACGCTTGAAAAATTGTCGGATAATTAATTTATACTTATAAAAATATAGCACGAACAATGGTGAAGCATTAAAATACTACAAACAAAAGGCTAAAACCACGAGAGTGATTACTACTAAATTAAAATACGCATATTTACAGTACTCGATCTCATAGATTGTTATGCTGATTCCAAAATGTATTAACATATGAGATTTTAATTATGCCTGAATTTAAGCAGATTGGAATTACTTAGATAAGTAATTAATTACCATACTCATTATTAAAGACCTCCAGGACATTGTTCATTTGTTTCCCTTTTTTAGCCCGCTTGCATGACATCCTTGGTATAAAATTCGTATAGATATGAAATTTGGTATACAGACTCCTTTTGTTACTATGGAGAAATCTATTGATTTTATAATCAAAATGCCAAAGTTGCGTCTTTTGTCTGTCTCGCCGCCTGACCGATATCTCCCAATAACATTCTGTCCGGTCCGTTGGTAGTCGATAGCATCAAATTTATATTGTTAATGCTGATTAAAGTTCAGTAACACGAAGCAATATTGCCCAGGTAACATAAACTTATTCTGTATTCCGATCTCGCACACTTCTGGTGCTGTAATAACTGAAATCAGACTAATGTTATCGTTTAATTTCAAGCTGCAGCTCTAATGTGAGAATAAATTTTTTTACGACACCAAATAAAATCTGTGTTACCTTGTTTGTCCTAATGTCTCTTTTTTTCACATTTAATTGTGCTGCTGGCTTTATAAATGTACGTATTAGATATACGTACATTTACAGGAGATCGCAATAACAGGAGATTGCGATGAGTATATAATGAACATACAAATTCATTACTGGTATATTCCACTTTATTTCCTAACTATAAGTTTTAGCAATTATTTACTCCTAACTGCAGTAGTTATATAGCAACGTTTACATGCATACGAACGAAATTTTGGTTGAAAGCCAACGAAATCATCATGTACGGATATTAAATTATTTTTAGTTTAATTTCAGAACTGTTACATGAATAGATTTATTTTGCCAGTAATCTCTTTGTATAATTTAAAAAAAAACTTATTTAGCAAAACTCTCTTCTATTGAACAGCATGATCTTAAATTATACATATGTAAAGTTGGTATTTAAATATCCATAAAAATCACTGGGAATCTTTATAGTACATAATAATAATTATAATATCACGTGCAATGTTTTAATATTAAATGATAATATCTAGAATTATTTCACCGAATTACAACTTAAAAATATGATCTTTCCGTTATAAGAGCATATGTTATTGTATGTTATTAATTGCATTTACTATAATAGGCTTTGCTGTATTTCATATTTTAATATGATAATATACCTTCTAGTCAACAAAACTAGTTATAATAAATTTAATTAAAACACTTGAAAGTGAAACCCGTATAAGGATAAATAGTGATATAGAGTGTTATTTTTCCTTTCCTCACCACGGCGCGTTTATTAAGTAATTCCCGTTTTGAAATTCCGCGGCTGCTGCGGTCTACCTTTACCTGTTATAAAAGCAAAAAAAAGCAATTTTTGAAAATATAACGTTTTCATATCTATTAATGCGTATTTAAAATGCTTTAGTTTCAAATGTTTAATGTCAAGTCACGTTTCCACCGACTGTGAAGTACCTGCAGGTATTTTTTGACATTGCGCTAAATGTATTAAGGCAGTTGAAATTCACAGTCAAGTGAAGTGTATAGAAAAACAGTGGTGAGTGATAAAATTACATTTAAATGAGTAATTCTTAAAAAGATAGCAGAAAATGTGAAAGAATTAACAGCCGTTTTTAGGTTTTTTCTGTATCAGATGGGGTTTTCAAAAGTTTCAGTAAATGTTTTTCTATGAAATTTTCAGTACGTTTTAGCTATTGAGAATCATTTTTCCTCTATAAAATTGCCCGTCCACAGATCTGAAGATCACATCATAATTTATGCTAGGACCAATTTCATAATCTCTTAGCAGCCACAGATTATAACCTAGTGACTGCAATTTGTTTTTTATTCAGAATAAGCATTTGAAATTCAGCGCTGCAACGACAATAGTAAGCGATAAAACGATCGCATAACAGTTTTTTAAAATCAGGTGGTAATATTATATAATAAATTATAAGTTACCAACATAGATATATTAGCAATAAGTGAAATATTAAAAGGAGAGATAATTTTATTTAAAAGACAGTAGGAAATTATTACAAAAAGATTAAAGTTTAAAAGATAAGAGTGTAATTTGTAAAAAAAACTGCAGCAATTACCAAATTTATCTATTAGCATACTCTAATGTATAATTAATCGGATATCAGAGCATTATTACTAAAACATAATGCATTATTCAATTATTATTTTATTGCTCCGCTTAGTCATATTTTTAAAGAGAATGTGATTAATAACTTTCATTCAAACTTTTTAACGATTCTCAAAATCCTTTTACATTTTTATTTCTCCCTGAGCAATTAAGGAATGGAGAGAAACGTACTGTTCTGATCTAATAGGATTTAATGTTTTATATAATTCGATTTAAAATAAATTTTGAGTAGAAGAAGAAGAAGGATAGCTATTGCAATGTGCCTACCTAAATGCGTTATTTATGAGAAATTAAAACTAAAATTTGGAAAAAATTTTATAAATGTTTGTTTATATCTTTGTAGAACCATAATTAAAATAGAGGTTTTACATTTGGTTTACGTCTTGGTTCAAGCTGTTAACTAAGTGAATAATCGTTTAAATTAGTAAATATTGTTTAAAATGATTGAGAGGAGTATTTTAAACTAAAGATTTTTATATGTTGGGTAAACTACCAAATTAATTAACTAAATATACTATTATTAATTTTGTTTTCTCATGTCATAATTTAATGCTATTTTTTGGTACAATGCATTACCAAAGAGCACCACCGTTTAGATATGTTTTTCCCAAGAACGAACATTTCATGAAACCTATTCCCACGTGACTTAACCTCCAACGTGAACAGCAGAGAGGGAACTTGAAGAGTATTAACTAATTTAATTTGGCATCTGCCACAAACCAATATTCCATATTGGAAAATGCTATAAAATGTCGTAATACTTTTTTTAGGCATCGGAAATTCTATGCGAGAATGCTTTCTGCAATCCCTTGTCCAGTTGAGCTGTCTGGGCTTACATGACCTATGTATTGGCCTCCTGGTTCCCGTACAATACTTATGTGTTCTTCTTTCTTGACCCTACGGTACATTTTATTTCCAAGTTTTATCCTGGAAAAAAGTATTGTCTTTTCTCCCATCAAAGTAGATTCCCTTTGTTTTTGTATTTTCGAGGTCTTTTTCTTTAATAGCGTGTCTTGCCGTTTGTTTTTCTCTTCGAATTTTATTTTTGTCAATTACTAGTGAAGTAGATACTTCAGATGACTCTGATACCATTCCAAGATCAAATAGCACACTCGATGCTATTGCTGCCGTTGCTCTGTCAGATATGCCAAATCTGTCACTAACTAAAGCAGTTGATTGAAGACTGAGTCTCATTTGAGATGTATTGGAGGGGGTTGTCGGTGGATTAGGTTCAGTCGGATTTTCTTGCGAAGATCTTCCTATTTCCTTGGCCTCCTTTTCAAAACCATCATTCAAGTTTTCCCGCAGGCACTCTGCTTGTTTCCTTTCTTCTTTCTTCAAGAGTTGATTTGTCACTACCTTATCTACATCCCCAATGCATGTCTTCCTATTAGTTCGCTGATCATGCAAGAACTTTCTCTCTATGATAGGTATCTTTTTCTGTTTATCACAATTGCACTCCATTATAATGGGGCAGTTACAGGAACTTGTCTTTTTCCCACATTGACAAGTGTAAATCATTTGATATTTACAAGCGGCAATGTCGAAAAGTTTTGATTTGGATTCTGTAACAAATTTCTCTACTTTCTTCTGAAACGAGTCTTTTTTATGATCCCTATTATATGATTTTCTCAAGTTGTAATATGAATCGTGGTAAGACCGAATCATTTGGACAACTCGTGTGTGAGATACAATTGGAATTGAGGCTTGGACATAAATAGCTTCAATCTGAAAAGCAACATTCTCCGCAATAAGAGAAAAAGGAATGTTTTTCTTTGTTTCTGATTTTACTGACAACTGGTAACTTTCTTCGAAACAACACAACAAAACATCCTCATTTGTAGGAAGACTTACCCCATTGAGGCCTTTGGATAAACCGAAAATAGGACACCGGTGCGACTGTCTTGTTAATAGTTTGTTTGAAACAGCCATTTCAAAGCCACTACACAGAACACACAACTTTCAGAACTAACCGATCGAACAGTAAAAAGACTAAATTCACTTGAAGTACAAACAAAGGTAGGTCAGGTAGGGAGGTTTCATGTCGCGACTTGCTTACGGCGCCAGATGCCTCAGAGGTTTCATGTAGTGACTTGTTTTCTACTCCGTGCCTAACTTCCTGCTGCTCACTGCGTGAGTCATCAAACTACTAGATTATTTGTTTTTAAGGAATTTGTTAGAGATTTTCGTTACATTTTGCAAACTTTGTATGTTGGTTTAAAGTATCTAAATATTTTTATTGACGTTATGGACTTATAAACGTAGAATATATATGGTAGTACAATAAAAAAATCACCATAAGCGAGTTTAAAATATTTTTTCAAAGTAGCAAAAAAGTACATTTTTTAGAAAACTTTAAGCTCGATGCGCGAACTAAAGATTTTAATTAATATTTTTTTTATTATTTTTCTCTTAATCAGCTCAATAATACGCAACTTTTGAGCCCTATTAGAACTCGATGCTCGAAAATTTAGTTTTTTCAGCCCACCCTAATGTATATGTGTTTCACTATTAATTGCTGTAATTATGGCATGATGTTTTTATGTAATTACGCCATCCAATGTATATCTGTCAATTAACATCACGATTACAACTCCAATCGTGTACATTACAAATGCAATCATAAATTCTTTAATTTTCTATTTATTAAAACAATAAAAGGATACGATTTATTACAATCATTTTGGTGTAAGTATCTCTCTCTCATTAGTCCATCATTAATTTTTCCATGACATAAAACAGAAATATTACTGTATATAGGATAAAATTAACCTCAACTAGCAACATTTAATAAAATCTATTAGAGAAATTATATTCTTGTTACTGTTATAGTAAAATGAATAGTTAAGGGAGATTTCCGTCATAGGCTATTCACTCAATAAAAATATTTTTCCTTCTTATCATTTTTAAAAACCCAAATTTAATATCGTTGTATTGTATGTGTGTTGGTTTTATGATGTTAGTCTGCTCAATGCAATAAATTGGCTAATTTCAGACGAAATTTCAGTTAAGAGACGTGCAAGATAACTACGTGAAAAATCTTACATGTAAATCTTTAAAATAAATTTACATCATATTAAGATACTAAGCTATATAATCTTAAAGAATAGCCAGTTATTGTTTTTATAATATAAAAACGTTATTCTTTAGATAGATTCGTGACATAACATGGCTTTCTTATAACTCAATAATTAATGAACATTTGTAAAAACAACTCAAAGCTCATTTTCTTCTCTGAAGCTATGTAAATTTACTTGAAGTTTCTAACTGTGTGTTTTGTTATAATACAAGGCCACAATCTACATGTGGAAATGTTTAGTCTACACTGTTTTACTCTGACTTCCAGCTCTATACAGGGACTTTATATTCCGGGGATTTTATATTTATTAATGTGTTATTTGCTGAGCTTTAGCAAACCATATCACTCGAGAGACTGGACAATATATATATATATATATATATATATATATATATATATATATATATATATATACATTTTTTTCTGTCATGCTTTGTGTATGTATGTTCGCAAAATATTTTGAAAACAATCTACACTTCGACTTAAAATTTTGCATGAAGCTAAATTTCTATATGATCCACAGTGACTTAGATTGTGGTAAACTGTAATATTTTGAATTTTTTGACCATTAGCTAATATTGTTACTTTAGTCGCATGGATAGCCATGATTTTAAGAATAAAAGAGAAAAAATTAAATAAATTCGTGAGCAATGTGCGTTCAGTGATATGCTATTTGAACTTATTATGTAGTTAGTCAATTTTAAAAGGACATCTCGAGGATTAAATGAGTTATAGATTAAACTTTGCGTGCGAACACATTGTGTGTACTTTGCGTGCGGCACGACGCCACACATGGTGTAGCGTACTCCTTCTTTGTAATGCTATTCCTAACCGCATTAAACGCACTAATGTCTACTTAATAAATAATCAAACTCACGTAAGTATAAGTTGTAAATGTTAAAGGTGTCACCCAGTGTAAAGTTATATCAACCTAACTTTATTAATACAATAAAGTCTGCGATTGTCTTCTTGGAGATATTTCTAGAGAATATTGGTTCATTGTTATACACAAACGTATTAATCATATTGGTTTTGAATTATAATTTCGTGTCCATGAAGTACAGACAGCTACTATAAAGTAAATTTTACTTATAAATCAAACTCATAACTGAATAATTTAGTAATGCAAGATTCAATATGCTAGTGGACTTTTAAAGGACATAATGTATGCAGATGACAAATGGAGTTGTGGCATAAACGTAAGCAATCCTATTGTAACTTTTGGCCCAAAACAAACAGAATTCCTCAACAGGAAGTTAAAGATTAATTTTCGTTTCTCTACAGCCTTATGTTTCTCTATCAAGACCTGTGTGACAGACAGACAGACGAACATACAATCAAACGGAATGTCCTTTCACTTTTTTTGCCTTAAGGTACTTCCATTAAGAGGAAGCGGTAAAGCAAATTTCTAGTGTCCAGGACAATTGAATTTGTTTTTCAAGTCTTTAAGACCTTTCTATCGAGAATTATCTAAAATACGAGCATACAGAAAAATACTCAATTTATATAATTTATTCTAAATTCAAAGATTTTTTTTGTAAAATGAAAAGATATACCAAGTTTCAAGTACGTAGGATTTCTCTTTCAAGCAGATGTGCTTACCTTTGATCTTTTTATCAACTATGAAGTACATGAAACGTGAGGTACCTTCAGAGTACTGTAGAAATAACTAAATTATTATTGTATCAATATAACCAGACATGATATAGAAAAGTTGTACAAAACGATTTAATGTTATCCGAGTATAAATTATAGGCTATTAGCAAAGCTTTGATGATCACATTCAGTGAACTGAACCATAATGGTAATGGCTCAAAGGCATTAGCCCTTTTCGAACAGATTATCTGTATTAATATTAAATGTGAGGGTAAATAACGATAATCTTTTCATTTGCATCCTAACCTGAACTTACCATATTAAAAAATTAAATGAAATATGAATAGTTCACATTTTATTTATCTAGGATTAAAGAAGTATCTGACAAATAATTCTCTTCAGACATCTTACATACAATACCAAATAGAGAATCCAGCCAAAACGGTTTTTCAGGATTCCGTTTTCGTAGAATTACTAGTTAAATCAGAAATGCCAGGAAACATTGTTTTTCGTAATTGGCTTGAAAATTTAATGTCTAGTGAAAAAATAGAAAATCTGTCTTAGAGCGTAACTGAGTGCGGAGGTACTTTAAAGTTCCTCAAAGTTGTTTTGGGTTTCCTGATCTCATCTGGGGTCCAAGGAAACTCTCCTAAAGGAATGTGACATGGAGCAACAAGACATAATATGTTGCCAGAATGAATGTTTTAATTTATTACCATCGTTTATTTCAGGGATACAAAAGATATTTCCCCTATTGTGTTTTGTGGTGGCAGTTAACTTTTTGTGCTGTGTGAGTTAAATAGAAAATTAGCTCCAGTCAAGAGTAGCAAGATACGTTGGAGTACGTATATTGAAATCGATTACATTTAAATTTGCAGCCTTCAACGCAACGTTGCTAAAAAATATTTCCTCATTCATATCTCTAGCTCGTCTTCATTTTTTATTTGTGTAAAAAAAGGTATTCAAAGCCAAATACCAGAATAAATTAGGGTGTAGTAATGATGTTCAAAGTTTTATTGCTTTATCTTTAAACATTTATGAAATACCAAGCCGGTGCGGGACTTTGTGAACTTGATTTGACAAATCACTCTAAGATTTTATACATTTAAATTTCAATGTTTGAATAAATTAGTAATGAAGGACATTAGTGTGGAAATTTTGAACACTTCTGTTTATAATAGCCTTAATTCCTACGTAAAATCGTAATAATTAATATAAAAGAAATTTTCATTTGCTATTTTAATACTTTTTGTCTATATGAAAACGGTGTGACAAAAATAAAATTACTTCATTTCTCCGATATTTACTCTGCAGTAACTTTTAGTTATTAAAAAGTCCGAGATTTGAGTTAAATAAAGTGCAAAATAGTGTCTGACCTCATTGAACTTTCATAAAAATCTGTTCTCGGATACAACAGTTATCTCTCGTAATTTCCACGCAGTGAACTATAGTATGAAGTATTAATGGCTCGCGTTCTCCTTTTTACGTTCTTCTTCAATTTATTTCTTTATTTATATGCTAGGATATAATGCACTCGCTTTTGAATTGAATCACTCTTACGAAATAATACTGATATTATGTGGGTTTTTTTTAACGTAGGGGGAATGCATTTGCGCACGGAGTGTGGGACTCCCTTGTGGACTACTCACTAAACCCCCTACGGGCCATGGAGGGCCCAGGCCGTAACCCTTTCGGATGACATCTTGCATGGTCCGTGTGTCTTATGTCCCAACCAGGACAAAGCTACTTGTTTCGGAAGCTAGGGGTCAGCCAGGCATCCGTCTTCACGCTTCTGATGAAGGATGTACATGAGTGGTGACTGTATTCCAGGCGTCCTCACTTTGCAGCATCATTTCTACAATGGTCTCTGCCGAAACATCGCCAACTGTGGCCTGTATACCGACGGGGAGTTCGGGTCACCTTTGCCTTTGCTGATCAGCGCCGACCTTTATGTGGGGTACTAATAACTAAAGTATTTTCTTTCAAAGACTGTTCATAATGTTACTATAAATCTAAACATGTTTCTCAATATTAAACAAAATTGGTCAGAAATGTAGACACAAGTTATTCCTTTCATGCCCAATTCTGAGTATTATGAAAAGAGAAAGAATTAATATACAAAAGATTTTGTTATAAAATATGTACGCACGGCAAGGGATTTCCGATTTTATAACTGACTTTGACATTATTCGTTGAAGTACTTACTATTTTTAACGTACTTTAGGTGACTTAATATCACGCTATTTCCAACATACAATACTGTTGAAATAATTAAATATTTACATTTTTAAGTTGTGTGAAGTTATTCTATAGTTTAAACACAATTTTAATTCATAAATGTAACTAGAATTAAAAGGAAGTTGATTATAAATTGTTTGGTTTACTATTAAACTTGATTATTAGCTTCAAGTTAAAATCAGTTATTTTATTTCTGACTACAAAATTTATATACATGTCTAACTCTTTATTAATTATAAACAACAAGAACAAATTTTTAGACTATGCCTCAATAAAAAAAGTTAGTAAATCATGGCGAGAAATAACTAGATATTATATTAATCATCAATTTTATAATATGGGTTAAAAAAGGCAAATGGACTGCAGAGTTTCTCTAAGCTAGAAAGCCTGGTGAGTTTTTAAGATGTGTTTGGTTTTTAAGCTCATACATTTTCTATTGATTAAGAAATATATACGGTTATAAAATGTGACAGGGATACTAAAAGTAATTGTTGGTTTATAAAAACGCACATTTGGTAAATGTAACTTTTTATCTACCTATTACTCTTTCATTTAATATAATTATTATAGTTTTTCTTTTAACGGGGTCTGCGAAAAATTAACTGGCAGTGAAAAACTGAAAAACTAAACAGAGTACAAAATTTTATTTTAATCTTGGTTCTAGGTTGTTACTTGTGCTGTTTATTTGGTTACTAGAACTAATATATTATTTATGTCCAACTTATCCGAGAGCACTATTAACAGTTGTAAGAGAGTTCCTTGACATTAAAACACCCATCAATTCAAATTGAGCATTTTACTGAGAAAAAATACTTTTTATAAAAAAGAAATTTTAATGTATGTGGACATACTCTGAAAAGGATTCGTCTATCAACTGTTGTCTAACCAACCTAACAAACGTTTTAATAGTTTTAATTTTAAATTTTAAACTATCAATAATAATTGCTGCATTCCCCATCTTAAAAATAATCGTCTATCAGTATTAATACATAACAAATCAATATCGGGTATAGCTATGGAAGTGTAATTTGGATTCGATATCAGTTTACTGCAGTTGTTGACAGTAAAATGTTATACGAGCAATAAACAAATCTATATTTTACGCTTCTATCTCGTGATGCAGCTGCTCGGTAATTTATGTGTTGAAGGCTTATTAGAAAAAGTTTATTGTTAATGTACAAATCATGAAAAGCCTATTTTTGTTAATATATTTCATAATCATATTATATATTATAATATAGCATAATAAACTTTGTTGGTAAATAATGAGGTAATATTGTTTGTGCATATAAAACTTATGCTACATAAATGATTACTAAGTTTAAATACAGCATTTGAATAGGAAAAGAAAGTAATCTAACTAACAATTAAGTAAATCACTAATATACTAAAGACTTTGTTTTCAATTGAAATAGCTACTGAATCACTTTCAAGGGATGGTCTGGGTGGTTCGTGAAGGTACAATCCACTTTATAAACAGTTATTATTTTATATGTCAAAAGTAATGTATATTCTTTATTTAAAACTGATTGTTGGCGATAGTTGTTTTGGAAGTAAACCGGACCCCGGAAATTTTTCATCGACATGTGTTTTCAAGGTTGGAAGACTACATTTTGAAGACAAACTTTAACTTTTACATCTAGAAGAAAAACATCCCAAGGTGTATACCACTCCCCAATATCTCCACCCAGGTTATTATTTCAGGTCGATATTTATTTATTCAGTGCGGATAATATGCTATGGTAATATTTTATAACAAGTTATGTGTACCAAGCCTGTATGGGTTTTCATTTTTATTTTCCACACAGCTACCAATCTAAGGGACATGGTTGAATTATTTTATGTACAACATTTATGTTTTTAGTTTCTTGATTCTAGCGAGTTCACCGCTTATTTTTACACCTGAAAAAGCCATAGGTTTCAATGGTCAAAATTTACTGCTCTGTCCTTATAATATATAACGATGGCATAGGTAGCATATACCTTTATTAATTTCTCTAACTATATGTCTGTTTTTATTTATAAACAGATTAATTAATTTGTGTTAATTGAAGTAATTGTATTATTTTCCAAATAATGACTCGCAAAAACTTTTCTTAAGTAATACATTTTTCACTTGATAATTAGTTGTTGAGAGAGGGTAAGCGCTGTTAACAACTAGAACGCAGTTCAAATTATCACCGGATATTCTCAGTTTTGAGACCTTTATTGCAAAAAAATAGGGATCGAAAAAGACCTTCAAATGTGCTTCTGTCTTTTATAATAGTCCAATAAAATATTGCTGTATTGCATTATATTTTTAGAAGAAATTTTATTATTATTTACACTGTAATTATTTTTTTATTATAAGATGTTATGTTGTGATATAATTTTATCAGGGCTTTCTATCCGAGTTTATATTATTGTTATAGCTTGCGGGATAAATTCTAATCCGTTAGCGTTTTACCATTTTATTTGAAAGTTTTGAACTGATAGATAATTGAAGGCTTGAATTTTGATCTCCATCACGGAGATGAGTGAAACCTGCCACTGAAATTCTTTAATGAAACAAAATATTTAAACATTATACATGTTTGGTAAATAAAGAAAAGGGATTTTAGAGACGGACAGAATTAGTCAAGCTCTTGATTACTTCAGAGAAGGTTTTGTAAGCCAAGGTGAAAGTTAGTACAACTCTCAAATATTTCAGTGATGTATTTCACAGAAATATAAATATAATATTGTCTGATATTCGCATTGCATAAGTGCCAGTGAAGGGAGTAAAGGAATTCATCTCACACTATCGTAGATGTATCAGAAATTATTTTCATCCCTTAAGGGACAATATTTATTTGCGTTCAACGAAGAATTTCACTAAAGTGTATATCTGCACAGAGAGTCTCTCTGGTCACAAGAGAATATTTTCCAAGTTATTGGCGATGCAAAATAATATTTACAAGCATACAATATTAATTATCTCAGTCAAATAAGTGTGTTATTTTTAAGTGATTCAACTAATTTTTAGCATTCGGTTTATGTTTATACTAATAGTTTGTATGAGAAATAAATGTGGATGTGAGGAGTGGCTTAAATAAAATTTTGTTTAAAATTTCTATATAATGGACAAAATTAATTGAAGCCTAAATATAAAATGATGGATTATATTTCACAATTTTTTTCTCACGAAAGGTGGTAGTAATAATCGAGAGTCTTTCAAATAATAGAGACAAATGTAATATATTTTAGGGGGGAAATTAATCTTAGGATTTTAGTGAATGCGGTTTAACACTTAACAAATTTGACTCACAAGCCTTTATTCTAAACTGATTTATAAAATATTATTTTATAAATTTATGTAATACATATTCCAATAAGAATGAAAAATGTGTCAAGTAAAACTCGTTGTTTTTTAAAAGAAAAGCATACGCGTATTACACGCGTTTATAGTTAAAATGTATTACTTTATTACTTGTATGTACTAATTATTTTATAACTTCTATTTCTTGTCATATTAAGAGTTTTACGGTTAAAACTATATCATATTATTATAACATAAAATAGAGGAGGCATTTTGAAAAATCAAAACAGTTTGCTACTTATACAGGTTGTGGATTATCTCATATTAAAGAAAACATATTATAGCTATTCACAAATAAAATGAGTAGACTATTGAAGGAACTCTTGAGTAAAGCGTATTTCTATTAGTTCCGTTCTTACATTTTTCCTTTTTTTATAATTGACTTATTATTTAATAATACCAGGTAATACCACATTGAATATATCAAATAAAATAAGTTTTAAATTACAATATTTAAACACTATCAGAAAACTGTACCACAAAGTAATAATTCCATCCTTTGTAAAAATTTTATTTAAAAAACACTATACCAAGTTGCTAATTTGTATCTTTATAGGTTAAGTACTGATTACAGGGTGTTATATTTTAACATGTAGATGAGCAATAAGAATATTATTGCTTGTTACAAAGTTTATAAAAATGTGTTGTACAATTTATATTTAGGATGAGGCAAAACTTTACTTTATACACGTATGAGCTTATGTAAGTAAATATTTACCGTTAAAATTAGCAGTAAGCATCCGTAATTCTAAAGGATAACCATGTATAATATTAAAGTTTGGTTCTACCAAGCAAGCGTATTATTTTCAAGTTTAAAATGTTTATTGCCCTGAAACGATAATTTTAGACATTTGCCATTGTTTAATCTTAAAAAATATAACACCTAATTTTGAAGATTGAAATCTTCAAATCTCTTCTTAAGGTTTCAATACCCTGAATACATAGGACCAAACAAGCAAATAAAACTGATAAAAATTTTAAAAAATATAGCGATGTCAACGGCTAAACTGATTTTTAAATACAAAATTGTACATTTAAAAACAGTATATCACTAGGACAACATCATAAAGTCCTTATTAGTGAGATAAACGGAGTCACTGCATAGAACCGAAAGAACTACACTACATGTCAAATGCAACAGGAATGTGGATATATTTTATTACTAAACCTAAAAAACTTTAGTTATGAGTATAAAGTTTATTTAAGCCGTTATTGTAATCAGTGATAGCAATCAACACATACACAACTTTTACGATTATAAAGGTCATATAATAAATATAACTAAGTACGTTCACGCACTGGATATATACGAAAACCTATTTTTAAATATTCTACGTACTACGAAGAAACCAACCTATTACCTATTATCAGTCTTATTAAACTATATTCACATGTTTAGGAAACGTGAATTAGGTACTCAATTTGGTATTTATAATAAGTTATTTTATTAAATACACGTCTCTGATTTTATGCGTACAATAATAGTAACATAAAGCCAACACATCATGTAAATAGAACTAGTGCAACTTCAGAATAGTTTAGGGACTACAGAAATTAGGGTTTTCCATATTCAGGTTTTGTATGGTTATCTCATTTATATCTTGTCTTCACGAAAAAGTACTATCTAATGCTTCTTTTTTTAGTTGTGTTCCTGAGTAGGGATAACATAAGGGATCTAAATAGGTTTAATGGATAAAGGATGGTTTATTTATGAGAAGACAGATTACGTAGTGTGAATTCTCTTAAATAACTTTGCGATTGTTGGCTTTTCTTCCACATCTTCCATTTCTTCTTCATCAGTAGACGAAGTTGAGGTTTTCTCTTCGTACCTTTCTTCACCATGAGCCAACGTAGTTTGTTTCATCTCTTCATCATTTTCTTCTACATCAGTCAACGTATTTGGGGTCATCTCTTCTTCATGAGGCAACATAGTTGGTTGAATCTCTTTTTCCTTTACTTCTGCATCAGGCAATGTGGTTGGGCACACCTCTTCTTCCTTTTCTTCTTCGTGAGGCATCGTAGTTAGATCCATCTCTTCTTCCTGTTTTACTTCGTGAGGCAATTTAGTTGGGTGTAACTCTTCTTCCTTATCTTCTCCATGATTCAACGTAGTTAGGTGATCGTTTTCTTCCTTTTCGTGTTCATAAGCCAACGTTCTGTATAGCTCTTCTTCTTCTTCCTGGAATATTTACTTAAAATTAGTTAAAATTGGTTTAAGTTATATCTAAAAATGTTTCTCTTCTATTCTATTAACTACCTTATTCATAAAAATGAAGATTTCTTTCGTAATTATTGTATAAATAAATTTTTGTAGGATTTAGGCAAAACCTGATATTTAATAATGAAAATTATAAGAAATTTTCAACATAATTTATTCAACAGCTTGTTATCTATACATAATATAGTCCTTATTTGCATGTATCAGTAATTGTATTCTAAATGAATATTAAAGTTGTATTGCCATTTATATATCTTTTAATTTTGTTTTAGTAGTTTATAGAATTATGTAAGTATACACTTTACTTTGTTTCTTTTGTGTCTCGTAGTGGATTGTAAAAATAGGAAGTACACAACTAACCTGTGCCTCTAGAATCTCCATCAGGGCTTCCTTGTTGTCTTCCATTGCGCTTTTCATCTCGTCCTCTGAGAAGCCTACGGATTCCATAAGGTCTTCAGCGAAATCCACGAAATCGTCGAACAAAAAGTCCTGTGGGACGCTGAGTTGCTGGCGAGTCTCCTCCACCACGGTGGTGACAGTGGCCACTCGACCTTTGGCATCATTCAGTACCTTCTCGCAGATCATGACAGCGTCACTCATCGCCATCTCGCTTATCGAAGGCAGATGGCTAACTAAGGGGTGCTTTATGTCCAGCATAGGCTGCACGACGGTCATCTGATGTCCCATCAGTGTGCACATCTGTACTGGTGTCATGCCTGCAAATTGGAGCAGAAATTATTGATGGAAACTGAGAATCGCTAATGAATTAGCAAATATACGAGGTTAAAATGACCAAGTAATTTTTCGACCATAGTGAGTTTTATACGGTTTAATTGGCTACAGTATACTATGCTACCTACTCGAAACCCAATTCCAATTAATGTACAAATTAAGTTTTACTAAAAAATAAAATAGAATTTCAATTCACTCGTCTTCCAAACTTAACAGAAAATCGTAACTAAAACATCTTGAATATTTATATTTGGATACATAATACAGAAGCTCACTTATATAAAATTTTATAACTGTACTTAAAGAAACAATCCATCAATATGTATTTTTCGAAGTAGTGGTCTGGTGAATTGAGTGTTATTTATTTAATTATTTTCATAACAGTAGGCTTGGTTAGTTAATTCCAGCATTAGCTAGACATTACTATAAAATATTATATTATATCTTCTTTTGAGAAATAGATAGCAAACTCCGATAGTAAGTTTTGTGTTATATTACTAGGTTAAAGGAAATCTTTTTTTATTTACAATTATGAAACTGCTCTGTACCCTCTAGTACCTGAAGAATAGAAAATAATTACCAAAACCTCGACGCGTAATGTTCTATGTCTTAAAATCTAACTATGAAAAAATCCGAAAACCTGTAACTATTTATATAAAATGATCCTCTTTGTTCAAAGCTACGTAAGTTATTTGAAATATTCCCTAATAAGAACCAATGAGTGGTATTAAAGTTAAGGGTAATATTTTTGTTTTAAAATATAATACGTATGACAGGTTTTGAAGTTTTGTATGGACGAGTAGTTAGGAGCTTGTTGGCATTTTCATATGTTCCTAATGTGACTAATATATATTTTATGAAATTAGTTTCACTAGGTAACAGTTATTACTAGTTTATTGAATTTTACTGTTATTATATATGTTAAAGGCTGTATAAATAACATAATTTTAACGGTAAATATTCCTGCAACAGGAATAAATGTACGGAGGTATCCATTTGTTATATAATTCAACTGCATATAAAGTAATCACAGAAATAATTTTGAAAACCTGTTGAGTTAAATTTAAAATAGGTTTTATAAACATATTAGTGGACATCCATAAACATACAGAGGAACATAAAAAATCGTGGGAGAGCTCTTCTGGGATTAGGTACCAATATGACAGCTGCCATAATAAAAACACTACTTGAAGTTGCTAATGTTTTTTAATAGTGAACATAAAACATTAAAGAATATTAAAGCAGATAATAGAACTCTAGGATAGCTCAGACCCACTTATGTCCTGTTGGCACAAGAGCGAAGTCTTTTCGACACGGTTAAGTTGTCGAAAAACTCATTTCCCCGGTTTTGGCGTGTAAAACAGTCTTTAATGCGTCTCTTTAAAATAAGCTTCAAAAGTTTTTTTATTGTAAGTCCTCTCTTTATATTTTTTACGGCACTCAACAGACTCCATCAATAATACCAACTTATACTTGTATTTCCTAAAATATTTGTTGTTTACGAATATTTATAAATAATTAAACCCAAGTAGTTCTTTAAAGAAGTAATTTGCACACATCAATTATTCATAACAATAATTGAAAATGGTATAGAAAATAATTTTTCCAATTCTAAACTTAGCAATCTGAGAGCTTAGGTTTCCCCACATTTAAAATACCATTGTAAAAATTTAAAACCCAGACTTTACTTCGGGTCAGAGAAGGATGTTTCGTTATTTTCCTGTTTTTCATTCTGTTTACGGAATGGTTGTTAAATTTTGCCATATAACCTAGATGCTGCGCTTGTGTTATTTTACATTTAATTTTAATGTAAGTATGGACCTCTTCCTTTTAATAATTATAATATTGAAAACATCATATTTCATTGTTTAATCCCTACCAATTATTCTTTAACATTTATGTAAATTCTTAGGGTCTTTAAATGTTGTCATTAGGAAAATCCCGATCTTTAATTTTCGTTTCAATGCTGTTTAATCAAACTCTGTATCGTAGATCTGTAAAAAAGTTTACCTATACAATGTTAATAGTTCTTCTTTTTTTTCTTAAACCACGAATAACTTCTTACTGTACTTTCAAGTTTGATGTCATCAAGTAAGAAACCAATATGCAAATGAAAGAAAATATTTTAAAACGAATTCGTAAGAATAAATGAGTTTATAAGTTTACACGTCATAATTTGAAACAGAAATGTGTTAATTCTTATTGTATTTTTTTAAGATGTTTCGATGATAAAAGAACTTCAAACATTTGCACCTATTTTAATACACTTAATTCATTTACTATTATTATGGTTTTTAAAATGTACAATTGTTTTACTTTTCATATCTTAAATATATTCTAGTAAAATTAAATACAATTGTAAGGATACTTTATTTTTTTCATCTTAAGGCGTGACTAGGTAAAAAAATCAATACCTTTACTTTTATTATTCATATACCAAATTAATTTATAGATTTATTTCATTTGCCTTAAGATTTTAGTTTATTAAAAGATTTTAATTAATAACTGAATATGATTTTAAACACAAATAGTCTTGCATTTTTATTTTTTACGTAATACCATGTGAAAAACACGAAGTAATTCACTGTTTGGTTATAAGGGCTGGAAAATCACAAGGGTACTTTTCGGAACATTTGGTTGCCGGGCAGCAGTACATTCATACGACGCTTTGTTGCCAATTCCTATTAATCTACTCATCGGATTTTCAATAATAGCTTTCCGAAGCATTCCGGTTATGACATCCGTTTATTCCCGGCGTTTTACTAAATATTCGTGCATTTTTCATTACTTGTGACATGCTTTAAAGTTATCCCAAAACATAAGTCTACTGTGTTATTTGGTCAAATGAATCACTATCAGTTACATTTTTAAATATCATATTTTCATTGCATTCTAAATTCACCCAGCAAATATTTTCTTGAGGTTTTAAGCTTAAAAGAATATAATGTTTCTACAACATTTTCGATTGTCCATTTAGAACACAGAGTGTTTTTTTTAAATTCCTATAAAGATAAAGACATGTACTTAATAAAGACAAGCAAATATTTAACCTACAATGACCGTATTACATTTAAAAAAATATAAAATTTGCCCTTTTATGAAATGAACAAATAATTAGTATGAAATTCATTCACTTTCAAAGTTCAGAAAACTATAGAATACTTTTAAAGTACTATTTACTTTAAAAATTCCCACTCTCAAAAAACTAAACCTCTAAAAATTAAATCTTGGATTAATCGTACTTTTAAAAACAAAATAGAAGAAAATTTAAAAATTAAATAAAACTCTAGAGTTAACTAACATTCAATAAAAATACGTATTTAATAAAAATAAAAACCGTATATCTCTTTTTTGAGAAGTTAACCCAATAATCAACTATCATATGCTTATGCTTTGGGAACACATAACTATATGTACCCTTGTAGAACTAACGTTCATAATTCACTGCTCATTAATCTTCACATTCATCTTTCTGATTAACTGAATCACTCACAGAGTTTACTTTCCTGATAAGCTTCAGTAACCACTAGACTCCGATAAGGTAATGTAATCATTCATTTTCGTTGAACTAGTACCTCGGTTAAACTACTCTGCGCACTTAATAAACTTTCTTATTACACTAAACACAATGAATGTAATTTCCACGTTATCCTATTACCTACTATATCATATTTCTATTAAAAACCTAACTCTCAGGTATACTTAACCCAACTTAATACCATAGTAGTTTTAATTTCTTAGTTAGCTCAACTGCTTTGAAATTTGAATATTATAGTGAAAATAATCCCTTGGTAAGCTTAATCTGTTTGACGATTTGTATTCCGACTATCGTAACTTCCTGGTCGTATTAACCTCTCGCTGATTTTTAAATCTTTGTGAGCTTAACTCCTTAGTGAGCTTACCCTTCTTGTAAGCTAACCCTCTTGGTCAAATCAAATCAAATCGTTTAATTGCAGTTAACAATATACACTGAATAGCGAACGTCAATTTTTCATACCTACTTTTTTATTCATCCCACACAAGGCCTCATTCAAACTTACAACATTCAAACATTAACTCCCCATTCATTCCATACCAATTACACCCACTTTCGGCGCTGGAGTCAGTTTCCTCACCGTGTGATCTCCCAGTTGAATGGCAGAAACTCATCAACACTGTAGAAAGTGTGTAGAAATCCAGGCAGAGTTTGATACTAGTTTTTAACACCTTGGGAGTTGAGGCATTTTTAATTTTGTTCGGCAATCTGTTTATAAAATGAACACCTGCCTGCGAAGGTACATTCTGTGCATTCCCGAACGGTAGTTATATCTGCCTCTTGTCTCATATTCATGTATGTCTCGTCCGCAGGTTAAGGTACATTTAGACAAATAATATAAGGTTGTTTCTAATATAGAGACATAACAAAGACAACAGGTGCACATTTTTAAACACTGTCAAGCACAAATCTCTGAAGTTTAAATTAGGGATAGTGCGAATTGCTTTTTTTGTAATTTTAAAACTCTCATGAAATGATTGTTTTTCAGAAGCTCCCCACAACACGATTCCACACGAAAGGTGGGGATATATTAGGCCCTAGTACCCCGTAACCAGTACTTGATTAGGGTAATATTTTATTAAAGATCTTAAGACATAATCTCATGAGGATAATTTGGCACAAACATGGTTACTGTGATTTTTCCATGTCAACCCTTGATCAAGGTGTATTCTAAGGGAATTCGAAGAATGGACTACCTTCAATAATATATCTGCAACCATAACAGCAGGACCTCTTTCAATGTCTGTAGAGCGCACTTAACAGTGTAGGAAACTATATTTAGACGAGTTTCCTTGAAAATTGAGGCTATTTAAATGTTCGACACAATTTTTGAGGTCATAAATGTCTATATTTCTAAATTTTGTTTTCTGCTTCCTCTAAAACAGAGAGTCGTGTCATCTGCGTAATGCACAAGCTTTCCATGCAATAGTGACTGTTCAATGTCATTAATATATATCAGGAAAATAATTGGACTGAGCATTGACCCCTGGGGAACTCCATAGCTCAGTGCAGTAGGCTTTGAAATTTGTTTCGAAATTTGGATGACCTGTATTGTATGGTTTAGGAATGAACTAATCCATAAAAGAGGTACGCCTCAAATACCATGGGATTATAATTTGTCGAGCAGTGTTTTGTGGTTAACACAATCAAATGCTTTAGAAAGGTCGAAAAATACACTTAATGTATGATTATGACCTTCAATTTCCTCTACAACCATATCGACAAAATTCACTACAGCTTCAATTGTCGACTTTCTCCTTCTAAACCCAAATTGGTAGTCTGAAAGCTGGTTGTGTTTGTTTCAAAACATTTAGCATTCTTGATAAAAAGAGATTAAGGAATATTTTACTCAAAAACAGGGAAAATAGAGATAGGCCGATAGTTAATTACTGAATTTGGGTTATCTTTCTTATAAATTAGATGCACTTTGGCCACTTTTAGGAAAAAGAGGAAAATGTTCCTGTTTCAAAAAATAGATTAACTAATTTGGTCAATGGCTATTTTCCTATATGTTTTGAGCATTTTGTTATGAGCCACATTGATATCAAATTAATTTCATTAGACTTTTATTTGCATATTGTTAAATTATTTCATTAATCTCTTCCTCGAATGCAGGAGTCAGCACCAATGAGACTGTCTACGCCTGGGGTTTCCTTGTGGAAGTGATGAACGAGGAAATCGCCCACCAGCAACAGATGCAAAAAGTCTATTAAACTCGCTAGCGACCTCTGAGGCATCACTCACAAGTCTATCCCCTATTTGGTCTATCATTATTTTTGAGGAAATATTTAAAAAAATAATTAATTTAGAAAAACAGCATATGCTTTCGCAGCAATTATCACTTTCCTATAAGTTCTTTTGTAAACTCGAAATAAGGCTTTATATTGTTCGTTCGTTGTGGTTCTATTTATTTCTGAAAATAACTCAATAGAAGATCGAGACCTTAGCTCTCCCGAGACATTGTAGAGACTAAACTCTACTACTTCTAGTACACTTATAGTTAAATCAATTCTGCAATACGTCGTCAAATCTGTTGCTGGACTGAGAGACAAAACTGAAAGTGCAGTTAATATATATATAAAGATAGTATAAATCTTTATATATATATATATATATATATATATATATATATATATATATTTATATTTATTTATTTATTCTCAGCACCGAATTTAAGTGACGTTGGAGGATTTTATCCAAAATAATAAGTGCCTAGATGACGGCCTACATATTAATAAATCACACAAAAGAAATAAACAGATACTTTACGCCATTTCTTTGAGTAGAGTCCGAGTTCCTCCTCACTTGATATTTTCAACAGTGAGGGAAGGTTGCTTTCGGGATTAGGAGATGGGTTAGCAACAGGCCTTCCGTATGTCCCCTGTAAGGAAACGTTAAAATTTATTATAAGCAAACATAAAATAACCACATAAACGACCTAATGGTGAATATAAACTAGTAGATAAAACGTTTTATGTTTGTATATTGATGATGATGATGATGATGATGGTAAAGAAGCATACGGTCAGTTTCTTTAATAGGCAAAGAACGTTTTTAGTTTCAACAATCAAATTGGATGTTACGAACATTTATGTTTTTTTTATTAAACGCTTTAAATTTTAGATTAGTATTTGATTTGGGATTCTTATTCATAAGAATTCAGCTATTTTATACGATTTTACTATTTCTACCAGGTATATAAATGTAAAAATATAGATGAAACTATTGCCCATACTTCATACTACAGAATTTCCTAAATATTTTGTATACCACTATATAATGTGGTATACATTAGTGACTTCAGTGATGAGTCAGCGGCCGAGCAGTACATATCGGAGAGCGCGTTATCTTATCTGGACGTAGCTGTAGAGCTTTATTTTAGCGTGAATTGTGCTGTTTGCTGTCATAGGTCTTTTTCTGTAGAGTGTTATTTTGGTTTTTGCCTAGTAAGGTATTGTGGATTTAGCCGATTGTTGTCAATAGTTTTTTATTTATATAAAATGTCGTCGTGCGGTGTGTGCTCGAAGAAACTTGGTGCCAATCAAATAAAAATTAAATGTGAAGACTGCTCACGTGTCTTTCACGGCCAGTGTGTAAAGATGAGTAAAGTGGACATAGACACTTTATTATCTGAGAACGTTACATGGAGGTGTGAGCCGTGTCAGTCAACAAGACGGAAGAGTATGAGACTGGAGTCACAAGCGGCCGCGGGTGAGCTAAACATCGACGATGTAATGAAGGTTTTGCGTGAGATGAGAGCAGAACAAGCCAAGATCGTAGCTGATTTTAATAAATCGCACGAAGCCCTATACGAGACACTGGAGAGGAATACCGACGCAGTGAATGCACAAACCACGAGGATGGAGGAAGTACTGAAAAAGTACGAAGAATTAGCAACTGAAAACAGAATGCTTAAAAAGAAGGTTTCTACACTCGAAGGGAGGCTCGAAGAGGCGGAACAGTACTCCCGAAGAAACACTATCGAAATTCAAGGCGTCCCTGAGGAATCGAGGCGGGAATCTCAAGAGCAAACAATCGAGCTAATTAAAAAGGTTGGATCAGGACTGGGCTACGCAATCGATAGTTCTATGATCGATGCTTGCCACAGACTTAAATATAAAACCGATTCTACTAAACCAGCTGGCATTGTGGTGAGGTTTGTACGTCGTATAGACAAAGAAGCCTTGATGCAGAAGAAGCGTGAAAAACGCGACTTTTCTACTCGACATATGGGGATGGCGGAGGACAAGCCGGTCTTCATAAATGAATCCCTGACCCGCACCAGAAGAATCCTTTTCGCCAAGGCAAGAGAACTTAAGAAGAACAAAGGATTCAAGTTTTTGTGGCAGCGAGGAGGAAACATCTTTTTGCGTAAGTGTGAGGAGGACGACGCCATCGCAATCAGCTGCCAAGCGGATCTTGACAAACTTCAGTGAGTTCAACAGCGCCCTTTTCTGTTTTGATATATTTTTTGTATGTGGTTTTATCTGTTTATTGAGAAAAGAGATTTAATTTTATTAGTTTCATACTCTGGTGAATTATGTTATTCTGTTAATATTAAGTCTTAATTTTACAATTTGGCATTTTACTGTTATTAGGAACGGCGATAACGTATTGTAAGTCGAAATAATTTTCTAAACAATTTTATGTTTATGAATATGTTTTATTCTTGTATTTTTATGTTACGCATATATTCAATGTCATTATAATTGAAAAACATCGTACCAAACAACATTTTGGATGAAAAAGGAAACAATCTAATAATTGTTCATCAGAATATAAGAAGCATGAGGAAAAATTTCGACTTATTCATATTAGAAATATTTTCATGCAAACCTTTACCAGATATTATTATTTTAACTGAAATTTGGATTTATGAACATGAAAAAGATTTATACAGTTTACCTAATTTTACTATGATTGGAAATTATAACGAACATTACAGGGCTGGTGGAGTAATGATTTATATTAGAGTTGAAACTATAGAAGGTGTAAGTGTTTCTTCGGAGAAAATATTGTCTGCGGACATTCTAAAGTTTTCCTTTTTGGCTTATAAACAACGTTTTTCTGTATTGGCAGTGTATAGATTACATGAATCGAGTGTAGTAAATTTTCTCAATGAATTTGAACAATACCTTGACCGTTATTGTAATAAAAGAATAAATTCAAATTTTTTTATAATTGGAGACAATAATATTGATATTTTAAAAGATGATTTGAATACAGATAATTATAAAATTTTATTGTCAAGTTATGGGTTTGAATCTGTTATAAATGAACCCACAAGAACAGTCCGTAGTGCGGATGACTTGCACGTCGTTTCAAGCACATGCTTAGATCACGTCTATACACGAATATTGGATAAGAGCAGATTGTGTGTCTTGGGGAGCGTTGTTGAAGCGGGTATAACCGACCACAGCCTGTGTGTGGTGCGCGTGCAGGGGCAGGCCGGACCTGTCGTGAACGCGTCCACTGCCACCGTAGCGGCCGTGGCACGTCGCATTGACTATCAGCTGTTGCACGGCCGGCTTGAAAAATGCGGATTGGACAGCTGTTTACAACTGCATTGACGCGTCTCTTGCTTATGACACATTTGTAAACGTTTTTAAAATGTATGTCGAACAATGTTATATTAAAACAACACACATAAATAAGGGAATGAAAAAGATTAAACCGTGGGTGACAGACAAACTAATAAAGAGGATTAAACTTAAAAAATATTTATTTAAAATAGCTAAACGGAATCCAAGCAATGAAAAATTAAGAACAAATTTTATACGGTACAGAAATATTCTGCAGTTTGATATAAATCAAACAAAACAAAGTTATTACAGAGAATTGTTCCAAAATTGCAAAGGTGACAGTAAAGCGACGTGGAAAGCTGTAAATGAAGTTACCGGGCAAGGGGCTAAAGGGAGAGAAACATATGCGCTAGAAATAAATAATGTTATTGAACGAGATCCTTTCATTATAGCCAATCAGTTTAATTCATATTTTTTGGGGGTTGTTAGAGATTTGATTTCTTTAGAGGAAAACTTTATTGATACCTTTCCTCAAAATATCGTACATTTTTTTAAGGAAAAAATAGAGTTATCGTCTATGTTCTTTGAACCCGTTACAATGTATGAGCTGGAAAAGATTGTAAGTTCGTTAAAAATAAATAAATCGCCTGGAATTGATGGTTTAAGTACTAACCTAATTAAAAACGTATTTTCAAAAATTTCAGACGTTCTTTCATTTTTTATAAATTTAAGTTTAACAAGTGGCATTTTCCCAAATCAATTGAAGGAAGCAGTTGTGGTGCCTTTACATAAAAAAGGCCCTAGTACTAAGTGCAGCAACCATAGGCCTGTGTCCCTTCTCTCGACCTTCTCCAAAATATTTGAAAAGGTAGTTAAGCAGAGACTGGTTAAATATCTTTCAAAAACTGAGTTTTTAAGTAAAAATCAATTTGGGTTCAGAAATGGGTGTAGTACAGAATCTGCTTTGTTACATTTTATGAGCAAGGTAGAGCATGGGATGAATGATAATAAAAAAGTAAGTGGGATATTTTTGGATATAAAGAAAGCATTCGATACGGTAAATCATGAAATATTATTAAATAAAATGTATAATTGTGGAATTAGAGGTGTCGTGTATGACTGGTTTTGCAGCTATTTAAAATCGAGAAAACAGAGGGTTAGAATAAATGGACTTTTGAGTGATTTTGGGGAAATTGAGCACGGAGTCCCACAGGGATCGGTTTTGGGCCCGATTTTGTTTTTGATTTACATAAATGATCTTTGCAATGCTAAGTTCAAAGGATATGTTACATCATTTGCTGACGACACTGCCTTGTGTTATATTGAAAATAGTCGTGACGATGTAGAGCAGCATATCAATTTCGATCTGATATTGTTGAGGTGGTGGTTCCAAGTAAATAAGATGGTGCTCAGTCCAGAGAAAACAAATTATATACATTTTAGCCTAAGGGGAGAAAAAACAACTCAAAATCCGTTAGTGTACAGATGTTTAAACTGCTTAGAGGTTTCAACGTTTTGTGATGATTTTTGTTTCAAAATTAGGGGGGTTGATACTATTAAGTATCTGGGAATCGTATTAGATAGGGAACTAAATTGGAAACCACATATAGCAATTTTGAAGGAAAAATTGATGAATCAACTTCGTATTTATAATTTTCTTAGACAATTATGCCCATCAGACGTACTTCGCACGGTTTACTTTTCTTTAATTCATAGTAGGCTTGATTACGCTCTCTCCTGCTGGGGCGGAACGTATATCACAAATTTAGGAACATTAATAACAATACAAAAGATTTTTATAAGACTAATGACCAAAGCTAATTTTAGGGAACATTCTTATCCCTTATTTGTAAGCATGAACATATTACCCCTTCGTTATATGTACATTTATAAAGTATTAAAATTGTTTTATATGAGAAGTGGTAATGCTCTGAAAAATGTAAATAAAGCAGAAATGAGATTAAGAAAATGCAAATAATTTTTGTGTACCAAAGCCTCAAAAAACACATTTTACAAAATTTTTTTCTTTTATAGCTCCGAGGACATATAATTTACTGCCGGAATTAGTCAAAAATAGTAGGAACATAAATATATTTTCTAAAAAAATTAGAGTATGGTTGATAGGTCAAAATGATATTGAGTATATGTTTAAGATAATAAATTAGTGTATGGTTAGTCTTATCTGCTAAGTCATAAATCTATTTAAATAGACACGGTAGAGCATTATAAAAAAATTATTTGTAATATAATATTTAATGTTACATGTATAAAGCCTAACATTTTAATATTGTAAGTCATGCATAAATCCTTTTTATTTAATACAGCACAATAGTTATAATAAATTTAAACTTTGAAACATACCTAATAGTACATTATTTACTACATAAGCTACAATAACTCATTTTTATAATTTCATTCTTGCTCGTTTCCGCAATTTTTATTTTTTACCCTTTTTGTATATAGTATCCCCAACACAGGCACAGCCTTATGGGGTACCTAAATTTCCCTTATTGTATAAATTTATTGGCCTAATTATTGGTTTAAAAAAAGAAAGAAAAACCTAAAAGGATGTAATCTGCTTATTGTATTTTATTACTCTAAGTACATAAAGTATAAATGAAATAAGTGGAAAACATTTTTTTGTATTTTTTATTTACTGCTATTGTAAATACGTTATGTAATAGTATTATTTATTATTAAGCACTGGCAATAATATTTGTTTGTAATATCCAGTTTGTTATTTTGGGGAAATAAATGATTTATTATTATTATTATTATTATTATTATTATTAATGTTTTTTTTCGTAAGATAAATTTCCTTATTAAAGTAACTTGATATTATCTACTTAAACTGAAACCGATTCATGTTTTTCATGAATGCGCAGTGGAATCGCTCCATGTTGAATCTTTATGTTTATTTAATAACACGCCTACTATCTTAGGTTTTAATTTCAATTAGTCAAAGTATGTATACTGAAATATATTCAGTACAAATATTATAAACACTAACAATTACAAAACATCAGGTTCTCTTCAAGCAGGAAATCTAAAAGATAATCAAGATAATGTCCTACATACGTTATTATATACAGACAATAATGTGCAAAATAATTGTTTGGTTCTCCTCAAAAAAAAGAGAAATTGTGGTGCCTATTGATATGCTTCAACCACGCTCAGTTAATATCAATATTTCATACTTCATATTTACCATCGTAGAATTCATTCTTATCAAAAAATATGGAAATGTAAGCAACCTTTGAAGTTCACACAACATCTAAAGCTACAATTATGATACATTTAAATTATTATTCCATAAAATGGGTTTTTACATCTGTGTAGTAAATGTCTAATTGCCAAGTCACCATAACACAATATATTTTTGGGATAGTTGTAAAGTTTTAGTTGGGGTTTATTTATTAATATGCCACATTTAAAAACGCTTTTGCGTGTACCGACTTTGCCATTATAGTGTTACGACTTATAGGACTAATGTAAAAAACATTTACTATTTCTTAGCAAAATGTCACTGAGCACGTCAGCATTATTGAACTCAATGTTCGATATGTATAAATGAAGCTTCATCCACAATTTCAAGCATAGATTGGTTTGCTTTCACATTGGGCGGACAAACAGATATAAACAAATTATTCCAGCCCCTCGAGTGATAGACTTTACTAACCCTCAGCTAGTGAACAAAATTAAACCTTGTGTCTCGTTGTGTTGTCTGCAATGCTAAGTTAACTAAATATGCCTTTGTTTATAATTTTACAAATTATCCATCCGCGTCAAAGTATCATTGTGAATCAATTTCTAGACTGCCTGTCATTGGCCATTCATAAATGCATGACCTGTACAGCAATTTGAATACACAGCCATTGAATATCACCAATCTTATAAAATTTGTAATGTAATTTTTGGTCCTTATTAGAAATTATGATTTTTATCTCGAGGATAGATTCAAATGTCATGTACCTAATATCCGTACTGTTGTACCGTCTATTAAAATTTCATATAAATTTATTAATTTTGAACTGAACATTTTTGGTATTTAAGTTAAAAGTATAAAGGAATAACACTGCTACAAATTGATGAAATAGTATCATTTTAAATTACTAAGTTACTACCACGAATTGGTAACTACAGGTTTTCCAATTAACATAAATTGCTTTAGTTCGTGTTTGCGATACATTTTTTGCGTAGCTTGAAAATTTCTAATGTCAAAATTGTTGCGGAATAATAAATATTTTATGTCTTCATAAAGATCTTTTAGAGGTCCAGGACATATTTGTTAGGAATGTGGATAATGTGGGTGTGAGTGAAGCTTTTATAATTAGAAGCGTAATTAGAGCAGAGTTATAAAATTGAAAATCTATGAAAAAATATACCTGCTTTAAATGATATATTTAAAGTAGAAAGAATGTAATTTTACTTTGATCAAAGATCCTTTATTTACAAATTAAATTATGATTTTAAAAATCGGATGAATCATCTGGACATTTTTCATGTAAAGAATAGCACAAATAAATACCGAAAAATTAAAATAAATTATTACCCTTTATCTACCGTTCAGGCTCAGTAATTCCAAAACAAATAAAAATTCTTTATATTTTTATCTTCCACGTTTATTTACTGAAATACCGCATTAATGTTTAATAGTGACCTTAATAAGTTTATTTTGTACTTCTAATAGTAATTTGGCAATAATAATATCTTATATGAGTTGAATATTACTTCTAATGATGACTTGATTATTACGGAAAATATTTATTTCTGCGTCGTTCATTTGACTCTCAATTTCATTTTAATTTTTTTTAAATGCCATACTGAAATTAAAAATGCTATTTTTCTCTCCTACAAAAAATTACATGCAAGACAATGCGTAATGTGGCTATTGTGTTTTTTGTTACCACTGGATATTTTATTGACGAAGCGTATGACATTTCGTCTCTTTTGTGTACATTAATTAATTAAAAGTTAAAGTATTTATAAGTGAATTAGTAGAAATTCTTTATAACGTTTCGGACTTATCTGGTCAACTATTATTATAGTCTACTAAGTTCATGTATACTTAATTACAAGTTAGAAAAATTCAATATATAAACACAAATAACACCAACGTAACACTTACCACAGCAACAAAAAAACACAAAGATAGGCCTCTCAACAGCGCCATGGTTACTAAAGTAGTTTTATAACTTCATATTTGCATTATGTTATCAGTACGGTGGCTGATATACGGCATTGGCAGAACTGCTTGCTCGACCTTTTCAAAGTCTAGGAGGTGATAAGATATTAACTGTTTACTTAAGAGACCGTAAATTTAAATTCAGATGCAGTTCTTGTAGCTCAGTGGACCGCAGTAGTTCATAGTTATGCGGAGTTTGGCTGGAATTGCAAGCCGCAACACACGGTCTGGCTGTGTTTTGTCTAGTTTGAATTATAATCTACCTTCCGGGGAGATTTATAGACACCCTCGCATACACTGTAGATTACAACTGTATGCCTCCTTTACAAGCAAGAAATTATGGAGTTGTGTAGAACCATTGATAGCAGTATTATTCTACCAATGATGTGACTGAGCACAAAAGAAGCTACCAAATTAGGTAGACGAAAACTCATTGTGTGACTTTCTGTCCGCAAACAATGGCAACAATACTTGAGCAAAATAGTAAAAATATAGTAATTACGTATGGTTAGGACTCTAATTTCATTTATTGTTCCGATCTAGAAGTATCAAACTGATAGTGCGTTAATAGCACGAAAGGAATAATTAATACAAAATTGGTAATTTGCAAATACTTTCATGGGATCAAACATTACAAATTTAATTTATAGCTATAAGCTCATAAATGATTTCCAAAACGATAATTTAAAGGTAAATTTCAAAATACAATTTAACATTTCCTCAATATAAGGCTCTCAGGTGAAACATTCTCACAATATAGAATGCTATTATTATATACACACATGCATAAGAGCGCTTACGTAAAGAAGGTGCCTAAAAAGTCTATAATTAAGATATTCCTCTTAAGTTATATTTTCTAAAAAAGAATATTCAGCATGAATATCTGAATTCACATTTTTTATTTATGCTTATCATTATTATTAAATTTTTATACATTTGTTTTATTCACGCATTGTGTTTTTCACTTAGTTATATTCTCGTAACAGATATTCTGTGCAGCACGATTGCTTTGAAAACTACATACTCGTGTCACAATGCTCTTCTATGATTTGTTTACTTTGTAATCATATGTTATGTTAGTTATTTACCTGAAGAAGAGATCGGATTGCAGATCTCAAAACGTAGTGTTACTGATTTTTTGTATCACTGAATAATTGCAAATGTCTAAAAATATCCTGTTCTCTCCACAAGCCTTCTATCGTCAAAAACAAACGTCAAGCAAAGAACTACATAAGATATTCATTATAATTAAAGTAAACATGGTGAAAATGTTAATAGATTAAAATATATTAATGTTCTATTTTTATAAACACAAAATACTGACACAGGTACTAATTGGTACTTTATTACTTCAGTCTATGTTTTCTCTTTTGAGTAGCAGTTCATTACCGCACTTATTTGGTTTTAAGTGTGTGTCTGTATGTAATAACTGCATACACCTGATTTAATTTTTTACAGAAATGCAATAATATTTTACACCTGATGAAAAGGAAAATTGTTATCCTCAAAATGTAGTATTACACATTATGAACAACAAACTTTATGCAAAGACGTGCTAATGGTGTGTGGTTTTTACGAAGTATATAGGTGTAGAAAAATAAACCAGTTAAAAGAGAGCAAAAATCTAATAAACTCCTAGATTGTCGACACAGTGGTTCTTAAATCAATGTAACTCAGAGCTAAGGTATAATTATCCAGTTTTCCCTGCAAAACCGTTAATAACGTTTTAAAACTGTACATTTTGTTCGTGCTGTAACAATTTAAAGTGTTCTAAAGTATATTTGGTATAGTGAGCTTAACAGATATATTAGCTATTAAAACATAACACATCTGGTTTTTTATTATGACATACAAGCCTTATATGTACAAAAAAAATTTAGATTCATGTTATATCATGGATATTTTTTATTTTAAGAATTAACAAAAGTATGTTTCCAAACGTGTTATTTCTCCTTGGAAATCGAACGAACACACACCTTTGACTCTAAGTAAGTGAACCGATGTAATGTTATAAAAACCGAGAACTGAAACATCGACGTATAGAAAATATTACCTGATTATTTTATAAGTTAAGAAATCTGTGTTTTATTCTTACATCAGGAAATAAGCACTTACCCAAGCGTAGGGAAGAGAATAAACCAAACAAGATTTGGCGTTCTCGCTTAGGTTCTGGGGTAAATCAAGTTTTACCTTGCTGCTTCAAAAAGAGTGTGAAAATGCGATTTGTGCTTCAAAGGCAAGTTCCATTTATTATGATAACTGGATTCAAAAAATTGTGTGAGCCATGAGTTCTTATCTGTTGTTTCAAATTTACGTGTGTTGACAGTATTATTACATAATTTCCTTATTATACGTCATTTTTTAAATCAAATTTACTATTATACTACGTTTTTCGCAAAGAGAGAAGGAAATGGTTATGAAATAATAATATAAAAAACTATAACTTTATAAATTTAAAAATAATGAAAATTACGAATTATAAAGACCATATATTAGTAAATTTAATTTATTCATCCCAATAATTAAACTGCTACTATAGAGATATGAGCTGATTCGAAAATCTAGATAGAACCTGTAATGCTTCAATTTTACCAGCAGAAGATTTTAAAATGAGATCTGGTAATTTTCTGGAAGAAATTTTTCAACGTAACAATTATAACCAATTCGCAATAAAAATGTATTTAAAATCTCCTTCTAAAATATTGATGTAAAAATAATTCCTTACAAATTAGCTTTTCATTCATTGCGAATATTAAGTTTAACTCTATTTCATTGGCGGCCCTGACCCGGTTACGTTGTACACGCAATTTATCGTTTCCATATTTTAAAGTTTAACTGTTAGTTTTAAGGGACATATTATATCGTTCAAACGAAATCATCAGTACGAATACTATTTATTGTAACGACTGTACAGGATATTTTAATGACTTGTGAGTAATATACGCTCTCACTGATATTTAAATATTTTCGTACATTTGAGGTTACAGGAAGAAAACGAAAAGTAGACTAACCTCTTGACAAAATTACTGTCAGTTATTAATATTAACTGACAAACTATTCTGCGCAACGTAGACGCGCATATCAGGCTGCCAGTAGAGGAATCTACGGGAATTGTTGCAGCTGGCCTGTAGACACAGAGCTAGTGTACAATCGCACTCTCAATCAGATAAACGGCTATTTGATAAGGCAAGGACACCGGCCCAATAGTACCTTCACGCTATCTATGCGATAAGCGGATAATTAACTGGTTACTGCTGTATCAGGTGAACACCGGAGCGAGGGTTCAAATCCACCTGCATCGCCCTATATTTTTGCATCTTTGTAAGTTTTAATGAATGGACACACACTTTATTAATACAATATCTTTTTACCAAAAATAAAAAAGAAATATTCTGTAGATATTTTGTTTTATGTACTAGACCAGATTTAAATAATTAACATGGACTTTACCCTGGACAATACCCAAAAGGGTAGGCCTTGTATAATTTTTTTAAAGCATAAGTATAGATTGAAGAGGACCCTCGTGAATGGTGATATATCGGAAAAAATTGTGGAGCGTCAGTGAGGACTGATTCCCACAAGACGGTGTTAACTGTAGTTAATGAGAAGCATAGTGGGCAACATCCCGTCACCATGCGGTCCCTGACACCCGACTCAAGATCTGCTCCGAGATCAAATGGTGCGTCCCCGTCTGTTCTCTCTCTCCAAGACAGCTTGACCGCCTCGCCGTTGTTATCACCACTTACCGTAAGGAAGTCGCGCTCTGACAGCGGTACTCAGACCGAGGACAACCATATGAAGACCAAGGACGAGCTGATAGAACGTATCAACCAGCTTACTCACCAGCAATCGTGCTTAGTTCTCCAGTGCCAGTCAATGCTTCTTCAACTAGAGGAGAAAGATAATGAACTGAGTTCTCTTAAAAATACACCTACACGAGCTAAGGAAGTGGCTGTTCAAACGGAGGAGCTCCCTGATACCAATGAAGAACCTTGTCAGCGTTGTGTTATACTGAATGAGGAAGCTCGTAACATGATCCAGACCATCAGGACTCTAGAGGAAGAACATGTAAGATTACAGAACACATGTCAAGAGCACAATGAGACTGAGTACAGTAGGGCGGTCGATAGCATGTTCAACAGTGACAATAATAGCACGCAGCTTCAATCTCCTTTTCTTTAAGTAATACTGACTTTGTTGCCTGATAAAAATAATTTAAATTTAAATACCGAAGAATTCATCAAAGTAAAAAGAAGAACAAGAAAAAGAAAACGAAATAGCAAAACCTATTAAAAAAAGAAACCATGCAAAATTTTAGAAAACAACCAAAAAGCATTATTTGGAGAAAACCACTGAACCTCCACAAAAACTACATGTCTTCGCCGACAGCCATGGTAAGGATATTTATAAATTTTTAACATATAAGGTTTCCCCATGCTGTAAAGTATTTGTTGACGCGTGTTCGGGGGCTCCTATGGCCCATGTCTTGGACAATGCCCACAGTATGACGGAGAATTTTACAAAAGACGACACAGTGGTTATAATTGATGGGGCTAATGATCTGTCAGACGTTACCACTAAAAATAAACAGCCTGCTAGAGTTCTCGTGGACGAAGTACAGAAGTTTATTATGACACATAATCATACAAACTTTGTAGTGGTGTCAATGTTTCATCGCCATCACGATCCCTGGAACTCCTACATCAACAAGGAAGTGAGGGGTATCAACATGGAGCTGCGGGAGAGTCTCGAGGAGGTGGGAGCCGCGATGGTGGACGTGTCATTATTGAGGAGACATTTATTCACCCAACACGGTAAGCATCTCAACCGGAGGGGGAAGTTGGTGCTTTCCGACATGATAGCTGTGGCTGCACGGAGGCTTCGTCTGGCCGCCGCTCGACACCCAACGACTGTCGTTGGTCTGAGACCGGGACTGGCTTCTCGGATTTCATCCTCACCAAATCTCAAATGCACGAGCGCCTTCGCACACCTTTACCGACCAATTGCCTTCAGCACGAGAGCTACGCGGGCGCGGTGAGATCAACCCCACGTACTGGACTAAGGTTGCCTGCTGCGGTTGTCGGTGGTCCTGCGGATGCGCCTGGCGTCTCGTCTGCTTCTGGTCGGTCTCCCGTTGCTGTGCAGCCTTCTAGCCCACCTTCACCTGCTGCTTCCTGTGTGTCTACTTCTATCCCACTTGAGCCCAGAACATCAGACATTGGTACTTTATCAGATGCCGTCAACACATTCCCTATCGTTTCCAAATGAAGGGAATCAAAGTACTAATTTAAAAAACTGTTTTTTAGACGCAGGTTGTACGAAGGTATAGATACATCAGGCTCGGGTGTGCATACATATATTCAAGACAAATCCAAAATTTTAAATAATCCAAATTCGAAGTGTTCAAAATTCAAAATCATACATCAAAACGCACAAACCGCCTCAAATAAGTTAGACGAGCTTGTACTCATGTGTGATGAGCTGAAACCTGATGTACTGGTCATCTCGGAACATGGGTATAAGCCGGAAACAGTATCTTTTTTCAAACTAGAAAATTACGAATTGGCAAACATTTTCTGTAGGACACGTAACAAAGGGGGTGGGGTGTGGCAATTTTTGTAAAAAAGTTATCTAAATTATACTCAGCTCAAGATCAACTATACATCCGAACTAGACCTAGAAGCGGAGGGAGTCAAAATAAATACTAAATCTATTGGGACGATAAACATTATTGGATTGTATCGCTCACCCAATGGCTGCAGTAACTCCTTTTTCCAGCGTTTGGATTTTGATTTTAAATTTTTTATTTTCAAACAAATATTCATTTATTTTAATTGGCGACTTTAATATAAATGTACTAGACCAAACCAACCCCCTAACCCAGCGGCTACGGGACATTCTAAATTCTTTTCGGACTTAATTGGTCAGTGAGCTCGCCGACTAGGGTAACCGCTTTGACAAGAACAGCCATCGACAACGTAATTACTAATATCTCGAATGTCTTGTTTCTGTTTTGAATGCGGCCATCTCAGACCATTTCGCGCAGGAGGTTCTTATTGACGATTGTCCGCAGGATGGAGGTGGGGCATCGGAGCTCCAATACAAACGCGTTGTGCGACCAAAAAAATATTCATCAACTGAAAATGCATCTAGCGCTGGAATCCTGGGATTTCCTAGACGATTATAATTGCCTAGATGACATGTTTAATGGATTCAACAATAGATTCATCTTTTATCTGAATTTGTCATGTCCTTTAAAAACCAGTAGAGTAAAAAGAATTGCCAAACAGAATACGTGGATTACTCGCGGTATTTTAACTTCCAGGAAAAAAATAAAATTTTATCATTCAATTTTTATAACAAGAAAAAATGAGGAATTTAAAATCTTTTTTAGAAATTATAAAAGAATTTACAAAAAAAGTAATAAGAGCGGCTAAAGCCTACAAAATTGATGATGAAAAATTAAAGAACTGTGACAATTTTTCAAAAACGGCTTGGAAAATTATTAACGAAACCGCCAAACTAAAGTCCACAAAAAGTTTAAAATGTTCGGGAAATTGTTAATGAAGATAAAATCTTTACACAGCCGGAACATATAGCGAATGAGTTTAGTGCCTATTTCTCTTCGGTGTCTTCTGCTTCGTTTTTGTGGGAGGTCCGGCTGCGGTACGGGTCGAAATCCGGAACCGCTGACATCCATGGTCGTTGCCCCTGTTGACGAGGATGAGGTGGCCCGCATCATACAGAGATTGAAATAAAAAAAGTCGACCGACATAAATGGTGTCTCAGTGTGGTTGCTCAAGTTATGCTTTCAGCATATATTGACACCACTAACCAAATTAATAAACTTTTCTTTCATTCAAGGCTCTTTCCCTTCAATTTTTAAAGACTGCTAAATTAACACCGATCTTTAAGAAAGGTGATTCCAGGCAAATGAGCAACTACCGGCCGATTTCAATCCTGCCGGTATTCAGTAAAGTCTTTGAGGCTGCCTTCCTGATTCGGCTAAATGCATTTCTAGAGCGTTTTGAGATTTTGAGTCCAAATCAGTTTGGATTCAGGAAAAACAAATCCACAATCGATGCAATTTCGAACCTTCTGGATAATGTTGTTCGTTGGGTTGGAGAGGCGAGAACATGTGCTCAGCGTATTTCTCGACCTTTCCAAAGCGTTTGACTGCGTGCATCATGAGACACTGATGAACCAGTTAGAGCTTTGTGGCATTCGGGGTCTCCTCATAAATGGATCTCGTCTTATCTCAGGGACAGATACCAGTGTGTGCAGATCTCGGGTGTCATGTCGAGGAGAAATAAACTGGTTCATGGAGTCCCACAGGGATCTATTCTTGGGCCGGTTCTTTTTCTTCTATATGTAAATCGAATAAATTCATCGATTCCAAAATGGAAAGATAATTCAATATGCCGATGATACGACTCTCTGCATAAAATCAACTTCGAAAGAAAATCTTGAAATTGAATCCTTCATTGCTGTCGATTGCTGCATTCAAAATTTTTCTGAGATCAACTTAAGAACAAACAGTACAAAATCTAATGTCATCAACTTTTGTCTCCGACAAAATGAAAGATGTATGCCACCCGGCCAGTTTTTGTAAAGAATGAGCTCTTGGAGAATACTGACTCTACCAAGTTCCTAGGGATGTAACCTCGACAAAGGTCTAACCTGGAAACAATCATGTGGACTATATCTAGTGCTCGTGTTACTTCAGGTATCTACGCCCTGCGTAACCTTGCCAACTATTGTTCACAAAAAGTCTTAAGAATGGCTTATTTTGGCCTGATTTATCCATACCTGACATATGGGTTTAAGGACTTTGGGGCAGCTGTGCCAAATACAATCTAGTAAGATTATTTAGACTACAAAAAAAAGCTGTCAGAATAATTTTCCAATTAAACATCAGAGAGTCGTGCAGGGATTGCTTTCAGGGAGCTCGGATTGCTGACTCTGCCCTGCCTCTATATATTGGAGGTTGCCCTGTATTGTCCGATCGAAATGTGTTTTATTCGTGGTAGTGACATTCACTCTTACGAAACTAGAGGCAGGGAGAGTTACCGTGCAGAAACAGCATAGGGCGGTGGCTTTCGAACGCTTGCCGTCACAGGCTGGAGTCAAATTTCTCAATCGGCTCCCTGAGGGTCTTATACAATCGGATAGTTTAAACCAGTTTATAGCTCTTCTGAAGCGCCTACTGGTGTCGAATGCGTTTTATTCTGTCGAATACTTCATGGCTGGCTGCTGGGAGAATTAGAACAAAAATTTACAGAATCAAAATTTACATAAAAATTAATTAGTAGAGCCCCGAGTCTCATGTTGAATGAATGTGCGTGAAAGGACAAGAGATGTATGTTTGAATGAGTATTGTAAGTATGAATGTGTATAGTAGGCATTTTTTACAAATACTTAAACCTGACTTTTGCAATGCAATGTATTATTGCCAAAAATGCAATAAAAGAATTATTATTATATTATTATTATTATTATTATTATTATTATTATTATTACCTTCCGCTTAGTGTTTGAAATCTGACACTGGAACATAGTGTGCTAAAATTCAAGAAAGTAAGTCACTTGATTACTGAAATTCAGAAAGTAAAATTCTTAAAATGAATAATCACTGAAGATAAAACGTATACTGAGCTACAAACCTCTTAAGTTGAGGAAAGCAGCCAATTATCTAGATAACGTAAGAACTGGGTGAGAGACAGTGTTATTTTTATTTATTTATTTAAGTTATTTTATTTAATTTGTATTAATAACCGCTT